>NW_028161995.1:0-20000 GCF_964263955.1 Coregonus lavaretus
GTGGAGATGGGAGAACCTTCCAAAAGGACAAGCATCTCTGCAGCACTCCACCAATCAGGCCTTTATGGTAGAGTAGCCAGACGGAAGCCACTCCTCAGTAAAAGGCACATGACAGCCCGCTTGGAGTTTGCCAAAAGGCACCTAAAGGGGTCTCAGGCCATGAAAAACAAGATTCTCTGGTCTGATGAAACCAAGATTGAAGTCTTTGGCCTGAATGCTAAGCGTCACGTCTGGAGGAAACCAGGCATCCCTACGGTGAAGCATGGTGGTGGCAGCATCATGCTGTGGGGATGTTTTTCAGCGGCAGGGACTGTGAGACTAGTCAGGATCAATGGAAAGATGAACGAAGCAAAGTACAGAGAGATCCTTGATGAAAACCTGCTCCAGAACGCTTAGGACCTCAGACTGGGGTGAAGGTTCACCTTCCAACAGGACAACAAACCTAAGCACTCAGCCAAGACAACGCAGGAGTGGCTTCGGGACAAGTCTCTGAATGTCCTTGAGTGGCCCAGCCAGAGCCCGGACTTGAACCCGATCAAACATCTCTGGAGAGACCTGAAAATAGCTGTGCAGCGACTGTCCCCATCCAACCTGACAGAGCTTGAGAGGATCTGCAGAGAAGAATGGGAGAAACTCCCCAATTACAGGTGTGCCAAGCTTGTAGCGTCATACCGAAGAAGACTCGAGGCTGTAATCGCTGCCAAAGGTGATTCAACAAAGTACTGAGTAAAGGGTCTGAATACTTATGTAAATGTATTATCTCCGTTTAGTTTTTTTCTAAATTTGCAATAATTTCTAAAAACCTGTTTTTGCTTTGTCATTATGGGGTATTGTGTATAGATTGATGAGGGAAAAAAACAATTCAATAAATGTTATAATAAGGCTGTAACATAACAAAATGTGGAAAAAGTTAAGGGGTCTGAATACTTTCCGAATGCACTGTATGAGCGGAATCGGGGTGGAAGTGGTACTCACTAAGCAAGCAACATGACGTCAGTTGCCAGTGTCTGGATAAAAGACAGATTGTGCCTATGTAGCATAACCATAGAACAGTAGAGTAGGGTTAAAGTAATAAAGTATCAGTAAAGCATCTATAGAGAAGTACAGCTCAATAGGACTACAGTAGGTAAAAACTTGGCTTCTCATACCGCCACATTTGGAATTGATTATCTTCACTGGTAGAGAGAGCTGAGGGCGGAAATATGAGGCATTCAGAAAAGTCAGCAAAGCCTTGCCAAGAGAAAAGTTTGAATTTTGCCCTGCATTATTTTACGAAGAATACGTAAGAGAAAGAGATAGACGGATGGACAGAGAGAGAGAAGGGAAGAAATATTGTCCACCCTTCAGAGACCCATGCTGGACCCACACACTGGGTGCATCTCCACTATCTAAACACGCTTCCTCCTCTACTCTCCCTAATCTGAAGAGGTGAAAACAATATACAACTGGACACATCTATAACCAACAATTTGACATCAGGAGAGATGAAGGAAAGATGAGGCGCAGAGTCCATTCTGGGTTGGAGATACACACCATCAAATATCTACCCTTCCACTCATAATGTACTGTATAGATATTCACCCACTCTCAAGGGTTTAAAAGGAATCGACTGATCTAAGAAATATGTTGGAAACTCCCTCTAGTCCTCTTAGGCCTACAATGACTTTAAGTCCTTAATATAAAGGGATATGAGCAAATGCAAATGTGCGGAGGCGGGTAGATAATCAAAACGCAGGGAAACCCAAGCGCATGACATCATGAGCTAATCTGTTTGATCTGATTGCTGATTGATTGGCAGCCCCCTCTCTGAGCCCGCCCCCCGAGGGGAAACATCTCTATTTAGAACCTCATTCTGCTGGGGTGCATGTGTGTGTGTGTTCCCTGTGGGGGATCATTAATAATAAATGACTCTGTGGTATAATAGACTTGTCTACTAGAGAATTACCACTGACAGAAAGACAGCTGATTAACATAGCTGAAGGACTGAATGGAGAGATGGAGAGAGAGAGAGAGAAAGAGAAAGAGAATAGAGGAGGGAGAGAAGGAGGGAAGGAGGGAGGGGGAGAGAAAATAGAGAGATTAAGTAGGCTACCCTAACTAAAGAGGTTTATTAACTAAATGCTGAGAGCATTAATAACATTTAAACTGACCTGCTAATGAAGGCTCAACAAATGAACAAAGGAAGAAATGCACAACACACACATATACACACAAACCTATGCACGCACGAACGGACTACGCACGCAAGTGCGCACACACACACAAACACATATACACATTCACACACACACACACTCACAGTCATACTAAAAAGACAGCTTCACTCACAAAACTGCCATGAGTCATACTGTCACCGTGGCAACAGAGGCCATCTCTATGCAGAGCAGATTCCTCCCGATCTGTACAGTGTTACAGGCTATGCAGAATAACTACTGTGTGACTCACACACACAAAGGTGCTCAAAGAGGCCCCCTCTCTCTAACATGGCTTCCTGTCCTTCATGTAGGCCATGTGAAAGAACTGGACAGGTAAAAACAGCTACTCAGTGACCATCCACCATATTGCTTTCACCTATCCTATGTTTTCTGGTCAGTGCAGTTGAAGGAGAGGAGATGACGATTGTAAGCGTCTGTACTCAAATCACTGTGCTGCTGTGTTGGGTTGTGTGTGTTGGGCTGTGGACAGTGATGGACGGAGTATAGTTCCATCTCTCACCACCAGAGGTCATCTCCAGTCTCTGCCATAGCTGTGTGGACCATGGACAGTCTAAATACACGCCACTTGATAGAGCTACGACCGAAAGTGACTTTTTTGTAGCAGGTTAGGAGAACTTACACAGCAGGTTAGGATAATTAACATATAAGGTTAGGAGAATTAGGTTAAGGTTGGGAAAAGGGTTAGGGAAATGCTATACTAACCTGCTACGAAAATCACTTCGGGCGAAGTGGCATGTTTTTAGGGAGTCCAGTCTGGACCAAATGGCACCCTTTTGACCAGGTCCCATAGGGTGCCATTGACCAGGTCCCATGGGATGCAGCGTGCTAGAGAGCAGGCCTACCTTCCATAGTGACCAGACATCAACAGTCTGTGGTGATGGAGCATATTATTATAGTGTTTTGACCTTTACTTAAATGTTTAGTACATCTGTCCTTTCACTGTGTAACCTTTCATATAGGTAGATCTGTGGAGAGAGTTGTGGTCAATAGATGCTAGAAATCACTATGGGGAAAAATGAATGATAAACAGTTGGTGAGCTATATGTGTTCTTTATCTGGGGTTAGGGTGAAGGTTTTATGTTTAAAATGCTTAAGGTTCCTGCCCCCTAGGGTAGCCTAAAGAGGAGTGTACTGCTGACCAGTGCCAGCATGGTGAGCAGTCACACATGGGCTCCTGAGGGGAGTGATTTAAGTGTTACACCACTGCAGTTCCGAGTTCCATCAAATAGGAATGATTTAAGCGCAACAACACTGGTGCCAACATTTCCATCAGCACTACACCAAACTCACAGAGACACATTTGGGCAGTTCACACTGCAACCATGGAAACAGGAGAATGTTACAAGGTGGCAGCTGCCAATGGTAAGGCACTTCCCTCTCAGCCTACACCAATCATAGAGTGGCCTGCAGCCCAGCCCACCCTGCACAGCTCCTGATGAGCTAACAGAGAGAGAGAGACAGTAGAGGGTATACTCTGTAGGTTACGCTAATAGTGAGGACAATGTGTGTGTGTGTGTGTGTGTAACATGTAAGAGTGTCTGAGTGTGTGTATATGTGCATGTGTATGATGCACTGGAAGCTAGAAGAGCGTGTGAGAATGTAACAATGTGTGCGAAAACGTGTGTGTAAATGTAAGAGGACGTGATAAGATGCTTCTTAGTAAAAACATGATACTGGGGCTTTGCAGCATTGCACAGCTTACTGCAGCCATCTAACTTACACACACACAGGGGGAGACACGTAAAGGGGGCAGAAGTGGACAGTAGGGGTAGGGTGTGTTTATCACAAAGTAAATCACAACTGGAACACATTTTCAGCCAATCAGCATCCGGGACCAGAACTATTGGTTGTATAATCTGGCGCATAATAACACTTTCCTGTATGGCATTAAGCTTTCTGAAGAATGTTCCATTCTCCTAGATAAAGGTTACAGCATGTAGGGGTCCCAAATGGCACCCTATTCCCTATATAGTGCACTACTTTTGACCAGAGCAATGGTCAAAAGTAGTGCACTATATAAGAAATAGGATGCCAATTGGGATAAAGCTTGTCTCCACGTGGAAGGTCACCTCAAGGAAAGGTTGAAAAACAAAAACACATCAATGACATCATCAGCTTTCAATAAACTCATTTATTATTTCACACAATGAATAACATGAACAAGTTCAATTTCATCTTAATAAGTGCCCAATGCGGCCAGCCAGGAAAACGGTAGCAAAAGAACAAGCTTTTCCTCAGAGAAAAGAGAACAAAATGAAAATAAAAACTACAAGATCATGATAGGTAAACATGACCAGATGCATGCCAGCAGACATGGCTATACATATACAGCATATTGCATGTATATCTGCATATGACATATCTGTATATGAGCGAAGGCAAATACAAAATATGTGTACATTTACACATACATACTAAGGATATATGCATATGCATGAGCATCTAAGTATTTACTTATTTCTATATGTCAAATATTTGCCATTTTTAATATTCATACAATGTACAAAAATGCTTTATGAATTAAAAATCCATTACAAAAACAAACATATCAAACAATGTACAAGTCTTGCTCCAAATGCAACTGAAAGTCAACTTCTCCGCTTGTCTAAAATCTTTATGCATACAATCAAGTCGAGCATGCAAATTAAGGAAAACCCACTCTAGTAAAAAGGTTCAAATACACAATGTATACAAACTAAATTATGCCAACACAGTTAAGAGCTAATTTTGTGCTCTTGCAAAGTACATTTATTGGTTTCCTCATCGATGCTTCATCTGCATGTTCAGCGTTGAACAACATTAAAGCTTGGAAACATAACATATATGTTAATGACTACACATATTAGTAGAGACTGTGGCTGCTTCTCAAATGACTCCATATTCTCCATATAGTGCACTGCTTTTGAACAGGTTCTGTAGTACACTACGTAGGGTGTGATTTGAGACGCATGCGGTATGATTCTGCTCCAGTGGCTGTATTGGACCGGTCAGACTGGTCTCAGTGTAGAGGTAGAAGTCTTCCCTAACCACTGATCCAGAACCAGATGTTCCTTCATCCCCCTGATGATGAAGATTGGGATTTAGGGTTGGGTAAACTTCTACCTGGAGTCATACCAGTCATACAGTTGGATCAGAGTGAATACAGCATCCAGTACATAACAAGGACCGTAAAACCCAACTTGACCGTACGGGACCGTACTGGACCACGCGGTGGGTCTCATGTAGAGTTAAAGCAGAGGATCAGGAGTCAGCTGTAGAAGGCACCGGAACATCGGCTGGTAGAGAGAGAAACAGACAGATCCTAGTGGCTTTAACTCAAACATCAGAGACCGACCATGGAATATTGAGCATCCAAGCCTGAAGTCTATAGACCACTTAAACCACACCTAGACCACATCTAGACCCCTTAGACCAAACCTAGGCCACATATAGACCCCTTAGACCAAACCTAGACTACATCTAGACCCCTTAGACCAAACCTAGACCACATCTAGACCCCTTAGACCAAACCTAGACTACATCTAGAGCCCTTAGACCAAACCTAGACTACATCTAGACCCCTTAGACCAAACCTAGACTACCTCTAGACCCCTTAGACCAAACCTAGACTACATCTAGACCCCTTAGACCAAACCTAGACTACATCTAGACCCCTTAGACCAAACCTAGACCCCTTAGACAAAACCTAGACTACATCTAGACCCCTTAGACCAAACCTAGACTACAACTAGACCACACTCAGACCCTAGACAGGTTTAGAGAGATCCAGGCCTCCTGTGAAAGGTGTAGTTTGGTTAGGAGATCCAGTTCAGGCTCAGTCTCTGCGCAGTGTGTGAGCTGACACACACACTGACAAGGACAGGTGTATTTTTGGTAATGCCCTCTGAGCACGTCCCACACACACTGCTGCACTAGGTACCCATTGGCTCAGGGGAGTATAGCTGCTAGCCAATGAGGGTTCATGGTCTTGGCTGAAGTGCAATGAGAGTCACTAACACAGGCCCTGGGATCTCAACCTTGCTATGAATGTTCTAATTGATGGATGGATAGACTGACTTATGGGGTCTTGCTGGTTCTAATGTAAAATGTGGTCTAAGATGGGTTTAGGTTTAGGCTATCCCAGCGTACATAACTGAGCCCAGATTGTATCCATGCAGGCAGAACACAACAGAACAGACACTATTTACAACAGACAAACACTTCAGTACTGGAGCTTCACTTCTGATTAAGGCAGCACTGCAGGGAGCTGCAGTCACTAAAGTTGACATGAAATGATAGTCACTTTCTGCACAACACTTTACAAATTATTACTGATATTATTCACACTTCTGGTTACATGACTTCATGTTTTATTGGGTAAATAAGACACTTATTTGTCTTTGTGGAAGGGTGGATTCCTCAGACAGCCCAGGCCAGACCTGATGCATAGCAAACAACTACATAAGACAGCATGGCTCCCAATACAACTCCCCTGGCACAGCCTGTCCACAGCCCGGGGCCTGGTTCCATTTAAGTTCAGGGCCCCTTTTCCTGGCAGCGCTCAGACATGAAAGGACTGGATGTGTGTAATAGTGTATGCAACATGGTGATGGATCCACCTTTCTTTCCCATAGTGCTCAACCAAGCCTTTTCACATCTGTTCACTCCAAAGAGCCAGGGTGAGCACAAGGGGCTTGGAACTGAAATGGAATCAGGCCTGTTGTACGTATGGCTGCAAAGGGACACAGGTAGTGCCCGTGTTGTGGTGGCTAAGACACACGTGTCATAAATGCACAATCATAAGTACGTGGTTTCAATCTCAGTAACTTCTCCGCCATTTTGAATTCCCCCAAAATGAGATGTGATGGTTTAAGAAACAAACATAAGGCACGTGCAGAACTGCTGGAGCTGACAATACCCTCACAGAGAGAGGAGAGGCTTCCCAAGTTTACATTAGACACAGGTCCCAATGAAATACTGACCCACTGGTATTTTCTGAAATACTGAAGAGATGATTGCTAGCTAGTGTGTTTAGCTGCAGATTGATAATGCCGACAACCCCACACCTGACAAGTCTGTGAAACACACATATTTTTGAGACTTTGTTTTTCCTATTCCAATACTTAATTTTGTGTTATGTTATTTTTCTACCATTACTCAGACAGAATCATCAGAGTACCACACACTCACTACAAATGCTGATCATTAGCCCTCCTCCAGCTTCACTGTCCAATCAAGTCTCAGGCTTGGGCTTAGGTTTGACGCCATTGGCTGAGTGTCCTGCATATTCAAATTGATTAAATTAATGCACGTTTCTGAATGGATATTCACCATTGAAGTCAATGCCAAAACATAAGGCTAGAACAAGCATGTAAGTGCTGACTTTGATTAAATGTAAGTGAATGTTTATATAGTGCATTAAAACCAAGGTTTCGTCAAACACGCCTGATATTCCCATGTATGTGATGGCCTTCTCATACACAAAATAAATGAATGAATACATGTGGTTCTTTCAGTCTGAAAACAAACAGGTCTTGAGTCACATCCAGGTCTATTTTTGGTTATAAAACAACAATCCCAACGTTTATGGTCTATTGTACAACACTTCTATATGATATAAGCCAGTACATGTAGAGGGGCTGTATTCCCAGGAGTAAAAGGTGGGTGAAAGTGGAGTATGTTCCTATGTACAGTTAGACCATAGCTGTAGAGACCTACAGCCAGACCATAGCTGTAGAGACCTACAGCCAGACCATAGCTGTAGAGACCTACAGCCAGACCATAGCTGTAGAGACCTACAGCCAGACCATAGCTGTAGAGACCTACAGCCAGACCATAGCTGTAGAGACCTACAGCCAGACCATAGCTGTAGAGACCTACAGCCAGACCATAGCTGTAGAGACCTACAGCCAGACCATAGCTGTAGAGACCTACAGCCAGACCATAGCTGTAGAGACCTACAGCCAGAGAAGCTCAGTCCAACATATTGCCTTTAAAGTACCTCTGCCCAGGACAGGGCAGGTGGAGAAGGGCTAGGGGTGAGGACAGGGGTTAGTGGGTAGGGTGAGTTACTGGTCTTAGATCCTGTGGGTCTGAAGGGTGAGGGATAAAGGGTGAGAGGGGTAAGTAAGGTGGTCTTTAACTAGCTTCATTAGAGAAGGCAAAAATCATCAGAGCTGCACAGTATCATATTAACCAATCACCACCCCCAATCTGCTGGTAAAGACATGGCTAATGCCACATTCAGATAAAGAGTATCATAAAGTACCATAGTATTTCATACCGTATAGTACCATAGTATCATACAGTACCTTATCAAAGAGTGCCATATATATCAGATATTGTAGGATAAAGTACCATACAGTATCATATTATACGACCGTACGCATCATTGTATCACATACATGTATGATAAGAGTCACTGTCCGTCCTCAGCGGCACTCTCATTCAGAGTGCAACACTACTCCTCTCCTAATGTTCCTTCATAGAGACCTACTGCAGTCACTCTCCTTACATCCAATCATAGAAGAGAAACAGACAGGTCAATAGGTCAAAGTGCACAGAGGTGGTCCCAGCATTGCTGTCTGTTTGGCTGCTATTGCTATGTTCATCACCAAGTGGGAAGGTGGTAATTACCCAGTTGTGAAGTGGTAATTGGATGCATTCACATGCTTTGAACTCGTTGAGAAACGCTGATTGGCTAATGGCCAACAAGCTTCGTTAACCATAAACTAAAAGTACCGCTATCATGCTTGTAAACAAATGATAGTGTTCAAAAACCATATTAATAGATAGCTTTTTATAAATAATGTTTTGTTGTTGCATTTATCTGCCGAAAATGCTGTTATCGAGGTCATTTCCTTATTAGGTGACGTCAGAGGTCAGCATGTGGTTGAAGTCAGAGCTCAGGGATGATAGTCCCGTTTCCCACTAGTAATTACCTGTTGGAGAGGCGTTCATGTGGATTTTTTCCAGTCGTATGTGGTAAATACTACCTTCCCACTTGGTTATGAACGCAGCATTTGGCCAGTGATGGCTCCTCTCACCAGCTCTCTGATAGGCCAGAGCTAATCTGTATCTGCAACTGTCCTGCCGTCTGATTGGCTAGTGGAAGGCCATATCCCCTCCCTCCTCTCTCCTGCGCCTCCCCCTGCATTTCCTTCCTCTGACCGGTTGGGGAGCCAGAGAGCGTGCTCGGTGCACCACTGTCTCAATGGCCACTGAGATAGAGTCGTGATTGGAAAACTCCAGAGGCTGGGGGACGGGACTTGGTCTTAAGCTCCGCCTACCCGGTAGGTCAACACATCTCTCCAGCACCGGCATCCCGAAGCCCCTTCCTTCGTCCCTCCCATAATTGTTGGGTTCAGATTCATCAATAGGGTGTTTCCGGGGGCGACCAGGTCGCCTCTTGACGACGTTGTTGCCAGTCTTGGCCTGGCGCTGGAGACGCTTCACACGCAGGATCTTCTGCACATGCTCAAAACTCCTCTGACTGTTGAGCACGTTGTTGAGAGAACACATCCTCCTGACCTCACCGTGGATCTGTTCCACCTCATGACGCTTATACCTCCTCTTACCTGAGAGAGAGAGAGAGAGAGAGAGAGAGAGAGAGAGACAGAGAGGAGAGAGAGAGAGACAGAGGAGAGAGAGAGAGACAGAGGAGAGAGAGAGAGACAGAGGAGAGAGAGGGAGACAGAGGAGAGAGAGAGAGACAGAGGAGAGAGAGAGAGAGAGAGACAGAGGAGAGAGAGAGAGAGAGAGAGAGACAGAGCGAGAGAGACAGAGAGGAGAGAGGAGAGAGAGAAAGAGTTATGTGATCGCGCTTGGGCAATGTAAGATACTGAATGAAGATGGCAATAAAGCTCATTGACTTAACAGATGGAGAAGAGGAAGGAGAAAGAGAGAGGGGGGATTTTACAAGACACCATTTAACAAGCTATTTGATATGACAATGAAACTAAGGCAAAATCAGAGGGGTTCACAAGACAATGTCAGCAAGAAAGAATTGGCCTGAATGCAAAAATTGGATGAGACATACGCACATTTTGCTCATTGACAGAAACACTGTTTTTGTTTGAGCTGCTTCCTGCTAATTTCCACCATATTCAGGCCTGCATTGCAGCTGAGATAGAAGTAGAGATTCCATACTGTGCTAAAGAGCGGAGAGGAGAGCGAGTGATGGAGAGAGAGACGTTTCCCAGGCCAATAAAGCCCCTTTGAATTGAACTGAATTGAGTGTGGAGCTTCCATTCTGCTAGCAGGAAATCCACAGAAATGTCTCCTTTAAATGTGTCTCTACACAATAGTGTTTCTACGCATCTGGAGCACAGACAGGCCAGACACACGCACCACACATATTCACACAAACGCACAGCAAACAAACACACACACACACACACAGCATAAGAGTGGCTGAGCAGAGGAAACTGGAACCATATTGTTTCCTTCATGCTGGTAAACTGGGCACCCTGCCCTTCATACACACATCGCTCTCCCTCCCTCCCCCCTTCTCTCTGGGCTATGTTCCCAGACTGGACCAAAGCCAAAATGGAGGAAAAGCACAATCAGACATAACAGGCCCAAACCAGCCGCCTTTAAATGTGCCTGTTTTCTATCCTCCATTCCCTCTCTCTATCCTCCCTGCTCTCTCCCTCTCTCTATCCTCCCTGCTCTCTCCCTCTCTCTATCCTCCCTGCTCTCTCCCTCTCTCGATCCTCCCTGCTCTCTATCCTCCCTGCTCTCACCCTCTCACTATCCTCCCTGCTCTCTCCCTCTCTCTATCCTCCCTGCTCTCTATCCTCCCTGCTCTCTATCCTCCTTGCTCTCTATCCTCCCTGCTCTCTACCCTCCCTGCTCTCTATCCTCCCTGCTCTCTCCCTCTCTCTATCATCCCTGCTCTCTCCCTCTCTCTATCCTCCCTGCTCTCTCCCTCTCTTTATCCTCCCTGCTCTCTCCCTCTCTCTATCATCCCTGCTCTCTCCCTCTCTCTATCCTCCCTGCTCTCTCCCTCTCTTTATCCTCCCTGCTCTCTCCCTCTCTCTATCCTCCCTGGTCGCTATCCTCCCTGCTCTCTCCCTCTCTCTATCCTCCCTGCTCTCTCCCACTCTCTATCCTCCCTGCTCTCTCCCTCTCTCAATCCTCCCTGGTCTCTATCCTCCCTGCTCTCTCCCTCTCTATATCCTCCCTGCTCTCTCCCTCTCTCCATCCTCCCTGCTCTCTCCCTGTCTCTATCCTCCCTGCTCTCTCCCTCTCTTTATCCTCCCTGCTCTCTCCCTCTCTTTATCCTCCCTGCTCTCTCCCTCTCTCTATCCTCCCTGCTCTCTCCCACTCTCTATCCTCCCTGCTCTCTCCCACTCTCTATCCTCCCTGCTCTCTCCCTCTCTCTATCCTCCCTGCTCTCTATCCTCCCTGCTCTCTCCCTCTCTCTATCCTCCCTGCTCTCTCCCTCTCACTATCCTCCCTGCTCTCTCCCTCTCTCTACCCTCCCTGCTCTCTACCCTCCCTGCTCTCTACCCTCCCTGCTCTCTACCCTCCCTGCTCTCTACCCTCCCTGATCTCTACCCTCCCTCTATCCTCCCTGCTCTCTCCCTCTCTCTATCCTCCCTGCTCTCTCCCTCTCTCTATCCTCCCTGGTCTCTATCCTCCCTGCTCTCTCCCTCTCTCTATCCTCCCTGCTCTCTCCCTCTCTCTATCCTCCCTGCTCTCTCCCACTCTCTATCCTCCCTGCTCTCTCACTCTCTCTATCCTCCCTGGTCTCTATCCTCCCTGCTCTCTCCCTCTCGCTATCCTCCCTGCTCTCTCCCACTCTCTATCCTCCCTGCTCTCTCCCCCTCTCTCTATCCTCCCTGCTTTCTCCCTCTCTCCCTGGTCTCTCCCTCTATCTATCCTCCCTGCTTTCTCCCCCTCTCTCTATCCTCCCTGCTTTCTCCCTCTCTCTATCCTCCCTGCTTTCTCCCTCTCTCTATCCTCCCTGCTCTCTCTCCCTCTCTCTATCCTCCCTGCTCTCTCCCGCTCTCCATCCTCCCTGCTCTCTCCCTCTCTCCATCCTCCCTGCTCTCTCCCTCTCTCCATCCTCCCTGCTCTCTCCCTCTCTCCATCATCCCTGCTCTCTCCCTCTCTCTATCCTCCCTGCTCTCTCCCTCTCTCTATCCTCCCTGCTCTCTCCCTCTCTCTATCCTCCCTGCTCTCTCCCTCTCTCTATCCTCCCTGCTCTCTCCCTCTCTCTATCCTCCCTGCTCTCTCCCTCTCTCTATCCTCCCTGCTCTCTCCTCTCTCTATCCTCCCTGCTCTCTCCCTCTCTCTATCCTCCCTGCTCTCTCCCTCTCTCCATCCTCCCTGCTCTCTCCCTCTCTCCATCCTCCCTGCTCTCTCCCTCTCTCTATCCTCCCTGCTCTCTATCCTCCCTGCTCTCTCCCCCTCTCTATCCTCCCTGCTCTCTCCCTCTCTCTATCCTCCCTGCTCTCTCTCCTCCCTGCTCTCTCCCTCTCTATCCTCCCTGCTCTCTCCCTCTCTATCCTCCCTGCTCTCTCCCTCTCTCTATCCTCCCTGATCTCTATCCTCCCTGCTCTCTCCTTCTCTCTATCCTCCCTGATCTCTCCCTCTCTCTATCCTCCCTGGTCTCTATCCTCCCTGCTCTCTCCCTCTCTCTATCCTCCCTGCTCTCTCCCACTCTCTATCCTCCCTGCTCTCTCCCTCTCTCTATCCTCCCTGCTCTCTCCCTCTCTCTATCCTCCCTGCTCTCTCCCACTCTCTATCCTCCCTGCTCTCTCCCTCTCTCTATCCTCCCTGGTCTCTATCCTCCCTGCTCTCTCCCTCTCTCTATCCTCCCTGCTCTCTCCCTCTCTCTATCCTCCCTGCTCTCTCCCACTCTCTATCCTCCCTGCTCTCTCCCTCTCTCTATCCTCCCTGCTCTCTCCCTCTCTCTATCCTCCCTGCTCTCTCCCACTCTCTATCCTCCCTGCTCTCTCCCTCTCTCTATCCTCCCTGGTCTCTATCCTCCCTGCTCTCCCCCTCTCTCTATCCTCCCTGCTTTCTCCCTCTCTCCCTGGTCTCTCCCTCTCTCTATCCTCCCTGCTTTCTCCCCCTCTCTCTATCCTCCCTGCTTTCTCCCTCTCTCTATCCTCCCTGCTTTCTCCCTCTCTCTATCCTCCCTGCTCTCTCTCTCTCTCTCCCTCTCTCCATCCTCCCTGCTCTCTCCCTCTCTCCATCCTCCCTGCTCTCTCCATCCTCCCTGCTCTCTCCCTCTCTCCATCCTCCCTGCTCTCTCCCTCTCTCCATCCTCCCTGCTCTCTCCCTCTCATCATCCTCCCTGCTCTCTCCCTCTCTCTATCCTCCCTGCTCTCTCCCTCTCTCTATCCTCCCTGCTCTCTCCCACTCTCTATCCTCCCTGCTCTCTCCTCCTCTCTCTATCCTCCCTGCTTTCTCCCTCTCTCCCTGGTCTCTCCCTCTCTCTATCCTCCCTGCTTTCTCCCCCTCTCTCTATCCTCCCTGCTTTCTCCCTCTCTCTATCCTCCCTGCTTTCTCCCTCTCTCTATCCTCCCTGCTCTCTCTCTCTCTCTCCCTCTCTCCATCCTCCCTGCTCTCTCCCTCTCTCCATCCTCCCTGCTCTCTCCATCCTCCCTGCTCTCTCCCTCTCTCCATCCTCCCTGCTCTCTCCCTCTCTCCATCCTCCCTGCTCTCTCCCTCTCTCCATCCTCCCTGCTCTCTCCCTCTCTCTATCCTCCCTGCTCTCTCCCTCTCTCTATCCTCCCTGCTCTCTCCCTCTCTCTATCCTCGCTGCTCTCTCCCACTCTCTATCCTCCCTGCTCTCTCCCTCTCTCTATCCTCCCTGGTCTCTATCCTCCCTGCTCTCTCCCACTCTCTATCCTCCCTGCTTTCTCCCTCTCTCCCTGGTCTCTCCCTCTCTCTATCCTCCCTGCTTTCTCCCCCTCTCTCTATCCTCCCTGCTTTCTCCCTCTCTCTATCCTCCCTGCTTTCTCCCTCTCTCTATCTTCCCTGCTTTCTCCCTCTATCTATCCTCCCTGCTCTCTCTCTCTCTCTCTATCCTCCCTGCTCTCTCCCTCTCTCCATCCTCCCTGCTCTCTCCCTCTCTCCATCCTCCCTGCTCTCTCCCTCTCTCTATCCTCCCTGCTCTCTCCCTCTCTCTATCCTCCCTGCTCTCTCCCTCTCTCTATCCTCGCTGCTCTCTCCCACTCTCTATCCTCCCTGCTCTCTCCCTCTCTCTATCCTCCCTGGTCTCTATCCTCCCTGCTCTCTCCCACTCTCTATCCTCCCTGCTTTCTCCCTCTCTCCCTGGTCTCTCCCTCTCTCTATCCTCCCTGCTTTCTCCCCCTCTCTCTATCCTCCCTGCTTTCTCCCTCTCTCTATCCTCCCTGCTTTCTCCCTCTCTCTATCTTCCCTGCTTTCTCCCTCTCTCTATCCTCCCTGCTCTCTCTCTCTCTATCCTCCCTGCTCTCTCCCTCTCTCCATCCTCCCTGCTCTCTCCCTCTCTCCATCCTCCCTGCTCTCTCCCTCTCTCCATCCTCCCTGCTCTCTCCCTCTCTCCATCCTCCCTGCTCTCTCCCTCTCTCCATCCTCCCTGCTCTCTCCATCCTCCCTGCTCTCTCCCTCTCTCCATCCTCCCTGCTCTCTCCCTCTCTCCATCCTCCCTGCTCTCTCCCTCTCTCCATCCTCCCTGCTCTCTCCCTCTCTCTATCCTCCCTGCTCTCTCCCTCTCTCTATCCTCCCTGCTCTCTCTCCTCCCTGCTCCCTCCCTCTCTATCCTCCCTGCCCTCTCCCTCTCTCTATCCTCCCTGCTCTCTCCCTCTCTCTATCCTCCCTGCTATCTCCCTCTCTCTATCTTCCCTGCTCTCTCCCTCTCTCTATCCTCCCTGCTCTCTCCCTCTCTCTATCCTCCCTGCTCTCTCTATCCTCCCTGCTCTCTCCTCTCTCTATCCTCCCTGCTCTCTCCCTCTCTCTATCCTCCCTGCTCTCTCCCTCTCTCCATCCTCCCTGCTCTCTCCCTCTCTCCATCCTCCCTGCTCTCTCCCTCTCTCCATCCTCCCTGCTCTCTCCCTCTCTCTATCCTCCCTGCTCTCTATCCTCCCTGCTCTCTCCCCCTCTCTATCCTCCCTGCTCTCTCCCTCTCTCTATCCTCCCTGCTCTCTCCCTCTCTCTATCCTCCCTGCTCTCTCCCTCTCTATCCTCCCTGCTCTCTCCCTCTCTCTATCCTCCCTGCTCTCTATCCTCCCTGCTCTCTATCCTCCCTGCTCTCTCCTTCTCTCTATCCTCCCTGATCTCTCCCTCTCTCTATCCTCCCTGGTCTCTATCCTCCTTGCTCTCTCCCTCTCTCTATCCTCCCTGCTCTCTCCCACTCTCTATCCTCCCTGCTCTCTCCCTCTCTCTATCCTCCCTGCTCTCTCCCTCTCTCTATCCTCCCTGCTCTCTCCCTCTCTCTATCCTCCCTGCTCTCTCCCACTCTCTATCCTCCCTGCTCTCTCCCTCTCTCTATCCTCCCTGGTCTCTATCCTCCCTGCTCTCTCCCTCTCGCTATCCTCCCTGCTCTCTCCCACTCTCTATCCTCCCTGCTCTCTCCCCCTCTCTCTATCCTCCCTGCTTTCTCCCTCTCTCCCTGGTCTCTCCCTCTCTCTATCCTCCCTGCTTTCTCCCCCTCTCTCTATCCTCCCTGCTTTCTCCCTCTCTCTATCCTCCCTGCTTTCTCCCTCTCTCTATCCTCCCTGCTCTCTCTCTCTCTCTCTCCCTCTCTCCATCCTCCCTGCTCTCTCCCTCTCTCCATCCTCCCTGCTCTCTCCATCCTCCCTGCTCTCTCCCTCTCTCCATCCTCCCTGCTCTCTCCCTCTCTCCATCCTCCCTGCTCTCTCCCTCTCTCTATCCTCCCTGCTCTCTCCCTCTCTCTATCCTCCCTGCTCTCTCCCTCTCTCTATCCTCCCTGCTCTCTCCCACTCTCTATCCTCCCTGCTCTCTCCCACTCTCTATCCTCCCTGGTCTCTATCCTCCCTGCTCTCTCCCACTCTCTATCCTCCCTGCTTTCTCCCTCTCTCCCTGGTCTCTCCCTCTCTCTATCCTCCCTGCTTTCTCCCCCTCTCTCTATCCTCCCTGCTTTCTCCCTCTCTCTATCCTCCCTGCTTTCTCCCTCTCTCTATCCTCCCTGCTTTCTCCCTCTCTCTCCCTCTCTCTATCCTCCCTGCTCTCTCCCTCTCTCCATCCTCCCTGCTCTCTCCCTCTCTCCATCCTCCCTGCTCTCTCCCTCTCTCCATCCTCCCTGCTCTCTCCCTCTCTCCATCCTCCCTGCTCTCTCCCTCTCTCCATCCTCCCTGCTCTCTCCCTCTCTCCATCCTCCCTGCTCTCTCCCTCTCTCCATCCTCCCTGCTCTCTCCCTCTCTCCATCCTCCCTGCTCTCTCCCTCTCTCCATCCTCCCTGCTCCCTCCCTCTCTATCCTCCCTGCCCTCTCCCTCTCTCTATCCTCCCTGCTCTCTCCCTCTCTCTATCCTCCCTGCTATCTCCCTCTCTCTATCTTCCCTGCTCTCTCCCTCTCTCTATCCTCCCTGCTCTCTCCCTCTCTCTATCCTCCCTGCTCTCTCTATCCTCCCTGCTCTCTCCTCTCTCTATCCTCCCTGCTCTCTCCCTCTCTCTATCCTCCCTGCTCTCTCCCTCTCTCCATCCTCCCTGCTCTCTCCCTCTCTCCATCCTCCCTGCTCTCTCCCTCTCTCCATCCTCCCTGCTCTCTCCCTCTCTCTATCCTCCCTGCTCTCTATCCTCCCTGCTCTCTCCCCCTCTCTATCCTCCCTGCTCTCTCCCTCTCTCTATCCTCCCTGCTCTCTCCCTCTCTCTATCCTCCCTGCTCTCTCCCTCTCTATCCTCCCTGCTCTCTCCCTCTCTCTATCCTCCCTGCTCTCTATCCTCCCTGCTCTCTATCCTCCCTGCTCTCTCCTTCTCTCTATCCTCCCTGATCTCTCCCTCTCTCTATCCTCCCTGGTCTCTATCCTCCTTGCTCTCTCCCTCTCTCTATCCTCCCTGCTCTCTCCCACTCTCTATCCTCCCTGCTCTCTCCCTCTCTCTATCCTCCCTGCTCTCTCCCTCTCTCTATCCTCCCTGCTCTCTCCCTCTCTCTATCCTCCCTGCTTTCTCCCACTCTCTATCCTCCCTGCTCTCTCCCTCTCTCTATCCTCCCTGGTCTCTATCCTCCCTGCTCTCTCCCTCTCGCTATCCTCCCTGCTCTCTCCCACTCTCTATCCTCCCTGCTCTCTCCCCCTCTCTCTATCCTCCCTGCTTTCTCCCTCTCTCCCTGGTCTCTCCCTCTCTCTATCCTCCCTGCTTTCTCCCCCTCTCTCTATCCTCCCTGCTTTCTCCCTCTCTCTATCCTCCCTGCTTTCTCCCTCTCTCTATCCTCCCTGCTCTCTCTCTCTCTCTCTCCCTCTCTCCATCCTCCCTGCTCTCTCCCTCTCTCCATCCTCCCTGCTCTCTCCATCCTCCCTGCTCTCTCCCTCTCTCCATCCTCCCTGCTCTCTCCCTCTCTCCATCCTCCCTGCTCTCTCCCTCTCTCTATCCTCCCTGCTCTCTCCCTCTCTCTATCCTCCCTGCTCTCTCCCTCTCTCTATCCTCCCTGCTCTCTCCCACTCTCTATCCTCCCTGCTCTCTCCCACTCTCTATCCTCCCTGGTCTCTATCCTCCCTGCTCTCTCCCACTCTCTATCCTCCCTGCTTTCTCCCTCTCTCCCTGGTCTCTCCCTCTCTCTATCCTCCCTGCTTTCTCCCCCTCTCTCTATCCTCCCTGCTTTCTCCCTCTCTCTATCCTCCCTGCTTTCTCCCTCTCTCTATCCTCCCTGCTTTCTCCCTCTCTCTCCCTCTCTCTATCCTCCCTGCTCTCTCCCTCTCTCCATCCTCCCTGCTCTCTCCCTCTCTCCATCCTCCCTGCTCTCTCCCTCTCTCCATCCTCCCTGCTCTCTCCCTCTCTCCATCCTCCCTGCTCTCTCCCTCTCTCCATCCTCCCTGCTCTCTCCCTCTCTCCATCCTCCCTGCTCTCTCCCTCTCTCCATCCTCCCTGCTCTCTCCCTCTCTCCATCCTCCCTGCTCTCTCCCTCTCTCTATCCTCCCTGCTCTCTCCCCCTCTCTATCCTCCCTGCTCTCTCCCTCTCTCTATCCTCCCTGCTCTCTCTCCTCCCTGCTCTCTCCCTCTCTATCCTCCCTGCTCTCTCCCTCTCTATCCTCCCTGCTCTCTCCCTCTCTATCCTCCCTGCTCTCTCCCTCTCTATCCTCCCTGCTCTCTCCCTCTCTCTATCCTCCCTGCTATCTCCCTCTCTCTATCTTCCCTGCTCTCTCCCTCTCTCTATCCTCCCTGCTCTCTCCCTCTCTCTATCCTCCCTGCTCTCTCTATCCTCCCTGCTCTCTCCTCTCTCTATCCTCCCTGCTCTCTCCCTCTCTCTATCCTCCCTGCTCTCTCCCTCTCTCCATCCTCCCTGCTCTCTCCCTCTCTCCATCCTCCCTGCTCTCTCCCTCTCTCCATCCTCCCTGCTCTCTCCCTCTCTCTATCCTCCCTGCTCTCTATCCTCCCTGCTCTCTCCCCCTCTCTATCCTCCCTGCTCTCTCCCTCTCTCTATCCTCCCTGCTCTCTCCCTCTCTCTATCCTCCCTGCTCTCTCCCTCTCTATCCTCCCTGCTCTCTCCCTCTCTCTATCCTCCCTGCTCTCTATCCTCCCTGCTCTCTATCCTCCCTGCTCTCTCCTTCTCTCTATCCTCCCTGATCTCTCCCTCTCTCTATCCTCCCTGGTCTCTATCCTCCTTGCTCTCTCCCTCTCTCTATCCTCCCTGCTCTCTCCCACTCTCTATCCTCCCTGCTCTCTCCCTCTCTCTATCCTCCCTGCTCTCTCCCTCTCTCTATCCTCCCTGCTCTCTCCCTCTCTCTATCCTCCCTGCTCTCTCCCACTCTCTATCCTCCCTGCTCTCTCCCTCTCTCTATCCTCCCTGGTCTCTATCCTCCCTGCTCTCTCCCTCTCGCTATCCTCCCTGCTCTCTCCCACTCTCTATCCTCCCTGCTCTCTCCCCCTCTCTCTATCCTCCCTGCTTTCTCCCTCTCTCCTGGTCTCTCCCTCTCTCTATCCTCCCTGCTTTCTCCCCCTCTCTCTATCCTCCCTGCTTTCTCCCTCTCTCTATCCTCCCTGCTTTCTCCCTCTCTCTATCCTCCCTGCTCTCTCTCTCTCTCTCTCCCTCTCTCCATCCTCCCTGCTCTCTCCCTCTCTCCATCCTCCCTGCTCTCTCCATCCTCCCTGCTCTCTCCCTCTCTCCATCCTCCCTGCTCTCTCCCTCTCTCCATCCTCCCTGCTCTCTCCCTCTCTCTATCCTCCCTGCTCTCTCCCTCTCTCTATCCTCCCTGCTCTCTCCCTCTCTCTATCCTCCCTGCTCTCTCCCACTCTCTATCCTCCCTGCTCTCTCCCACTCTCTATCCTCCCTGGTCTCTATCCTCCCTGCTCTCTCCCACTCTCTATCCTCCCTGCTTTCTCCCTCTCTCCCTGGTCTCTCCCTCTCTCTATCCTCCCTGCTTTCTCCCCTCTCTCTATCCTCCCTGCTTTCTCCCTCTCTCTATCCTCCCTGCTTTCTCCCTCTCTCTATCCTCCCTGCTTTCTCCCTCTCTCTCCCTCTCTCTATCCTCCCTGCTCTCTCCCTCTCTCCATCCTCCCTGCTCTCTCCCTCTCTCCATCCTCCCTGCTCTCTCCCTCTCTCCATCCTCCCTGCTCTCTCCCTCTCTCCATCCTCCCTGCTCTCTCCCTCTCTCCATCCTCCCTGCTCTCTCCCTCTCTCCATCCTCCCTGCT
>NW_028161995.1:25000-40839 GCF_964263955.1 Coregonus lavaretus
ATTGGTCTTGGCACCACTGAAGAGCCCACCCAGCTCCTGTCTGTCATGGGGTGAGAGGAGGGGGGTCTCTTCCTTGTGCTTGTGTTTGTGCTTGTGTTTCCTCTTGTGGAGCCTCACCCCTCCAAGACCTCCACCACCATCACCGCCCAGGGATCCCAGTCCTTCTCCCCGACCAGAGGAACCCTGTAGTGGGCCGCTAGACGTCCGTAGCTTGGCTCCGGCCTGGAGCTTGGAGTGACCCCCAGAGTGGAACTTAGGAGGGGGGACGGCAGGCCTCATGAAGTGGGAGGGTGGTGAAGGGCCGTGGGGATGGTGGGGCAGGTAGAGGGGGGGTGCTGGGGGGTAGTAGCCCAGGCTCAGAGGCGGGGCGTAAGGCATGGCATACGGTGCATAGTAGTTCCCCCCTGCAAGTGGATACCCAAACCCCTGGACAAAAGGCAGCTTGGACGTGATTGGCTCACTGGCTTTGGCGGGCCGGCCGCGCCTCCTCTTGGCCTTGAGCTCGGCGGTCCTGCGCAAGTAAGGGGCGGGGTCACAGGGGTAGGGGTCGTAGGTCAGGGGGTAGTAGTGGTGGTGGAAATTGAGGCGGAAGATGGAGGGGTAGGGGTGCTGGGGGTAGCAGGAGGCGTACCGTCGGTGAGACACATGTAGCTGCTGCAGCTTCACCACCACCTGGCAGAGGAGAGGAGGAGGCCACATCAGTACTGGATCATTTAATACAGTCATATTAAATCAGTACTGGATAATAGGCTTAGGCAGTATACCGTATACCGTGGTATTTGGAAATAGCCATGTGATGGTTTTACAATAGCGTCAATACCGTCTAAACTATTTATTTGAAGTTTTTCAATACATTTTAATATTTGTAGCTATTTCTTAAGTAAATACCTGCAGTCAACTTGTGCAATATGTTAGGAAATAAAGCAGATTGCGTTCTTCATTTCACTTGTCACATTATTTTACATTATGAAGCTTACCATAGTTCTCCAGAACAGTTGAGCCAGTGACATGTTTGATTGTTTGTAAATAGCACAACTGGAGAAAGCAGGAGCAGGTGAGTCCAGCTGTGTATTGACATGGGTCGCGTTTTATATTGAAAGCCAACAGTGTTTTTTTGCTTCAAGAGTAATCAGTGGCATGCAACTACAGTGAGGGAAAAAAGTATTTGATCCCCTGCTGATTTTGTACGTTTGCCCACTGACAAAGACATGATCAGTCTATAATTTTAATGGTAGGTTTATTTGAACAGTGAGAGACAGAATAACAAGAAAAAATCCAGAAAAACGCATGTCAAAAATGTTATAAATTGATTTGCATTTTAATGAGGGAAATAAGTATTTGACCCCTCTGCAAAACATGACTTAGTACTTGGTGGCAAAACCCTTGTTCGCAATCACAGAGGTCAGACGTTTTGCACACATCTCAGGAGTGATTTTGTTCCACTCCTCTTTGCAGATCTTCTCCAAGTCATTAAGGTTTCTAGGCTGACGTTTGGCAACTCAAACCTTCAGCTCCCTCCACAGATTTTCTATGGGATTAAGGTCTGGAGACTGGCTAGGCCACTCCAGGACCTTAATGTGCTTCTTCTTGAGCCACTCCTTTGTTGCCTTGGCAGTGTGTTTTGGGTCATTGTCATGCTGGAATACCAATCCACGACCCATTTTCAATACCCTGGCTGAGGGAAGGAGGTTCTCACCCAAGATTTGACGGTACATGGCCCCGTCCATCGTCCCTTTGATGCAGTGAAGTTGTCCTGTCCCCTTAGCAGAAAAACACCCCCAAAGCATAATGTTTCCACCTCCATGTTTGACGGTGGGGGTGGTGTTCTTGGGGTCATAGGCAGCATTCCTCCTCCTCCAAACACGGCGAGTTGAGTTGATGCCAAAGAGCTCTATTTTGGTCTCATCTGACCACAACACTTTCACCCAGTTCTCCTCTGAACCATTCTGATGTTCATTGGCAAACTTCAGATTCACCTTGGAGAGCTCTTTGGTCTTGGCCATGGTGGAGAGTTTGGAATCTGATTGATTGATTGCTTCTGTGGACAGGTGTATTTTATACAGGTAACAAACTGAGATTAGGAGCACTCCCTTTAAGAGAGTGTGCTCCTAATCTCAGCTCGTTACCTGTATAAAAGACACCTGGGAGCCAGAAATCTTTTTGATTGAGAGGGGGTCAAATACTTATTTCCCTCATTAAATTGCAAATCAATTTATAAAATTTTTGACATGTGTTTTTCTGGATTTTTTTGTTGTTATTCTGTCTCTCACTGTTCAAATAAACCTACCATTAAAATTATAGACTGATCATTTCTTTGTCAGTGGGCAAACGTACAAAATCAGCAGGGAATCAAATACTTTTTTCCCCTCACTGTATAGTTTTACTTCACAGAAAATACATTAGTGCAACACATTCGGCAGAAAATAGCTTCATTTTCATCAGATGACAACAGAAGTGGTAGCCACACATTTGTAAATTAGCTTACAATGAAAAAGCAAGGTATTTTTTGCAAAAACGATACATGGCTATCATATTTATAATGTTTATCATAGAAAGAATGTAGCCAGCTACATTTCCTAATGTTTTGCTTAAAGTTAATCTTGCATTTTACCAGAGAAAAGTAAGTTGGCTACACCGAGAAATGTCCTGGAGAAAAGTAGTTACACATCAGAGTGCTGTCTGCTAATAGAATGCCCGTTTGTGAATTCTTATCCGAGTGGAGAAGTGCAACAGAAGCATAAAATTAGTCTGATGCCGAGCAGAAATTACAATAAGAAGCATTTTAGATCTGAGTTTACAAAACGCAGATATTTCTTATGCGTTGTATCTTTTTTTCTGTATGATAACTGCAGAATTCTGCATTAACGCAACCCCTTAGTTTAACTTGCTAGTTATCTAAGTAAGTGGCTGAATTAATAAAGAGATGGTGCATCATATAATGTGAGCTTTCTTTTGAGAAATATTTACAGCTGCCTGCTATCTTGATTTCCTTGTGTTTTTTCTCCTCTCCGTTCTCGGCCCATCTGCTCCTTCCCCCCCTTCTTCGAGTAGAGCAGGCAGGCCCGTTGCCCTAGCGACTCCAGACACCACACAGACACAGCGTGTACACATGCTGCTCCAGAGCCAGTACTGTTCTTCCTTCAGACAAGCATGCCTCAAAACTTTGTTCATTTGCACAATGTCTCTCGTTCACATTCGCTTGTAAATGTCCAAACTCACCAAAAATGACATTCGGTAGCTACCTATATATGTATAACTTTATGAGCTGGATTGCCTGTCTTTTCCCCCCACCAAAAAAAATCTGTTTGCGCTCGTTAGCATATTTAGCTAGCAGCCTCCATGGAAATGTGCTATTACTTGTGCCAATTTTATTAACATTCTGGTACCTACTACCATACCCCGTTTAAGACACTTAAATATTTTGTCTTGCCCATTAACTCTCTGAATAGCACACATACACAATCCATGTCTCAATTGTCTCAAGGCTTAAAAATCTTCCCCTTCATCTACACTGATTGAAGTGAAATTAACATGTGACATCAATAAGGGATCATAGCTTTCACCTGGATTCACCTGGTCAGTCTATGTTATGGAAAGAGTTCCTAATGTTTTGTCCACTCAGTGTATAATACCAGAGGAGACTTGTGGGCCTATATAGAAATATATGAAGATGGGCTCATTGTAATGGCTGGAATGAAATGAATGGAAAGATATCAAACACATCAAACACATGGGGTTTCAATTTGTTCTATTCCAGACATCACAATGAACCCTTCCTCTAAAATCTCTGTGACATAATATACAATAAGTCTAGTGGTAACTTCATCCTACTCCTACACTAAGTTTGATGAGATTTTAATAGGAAGTTTGATTTGATACCTCTTCTAGCTCAGACAGGAAGTGCAGGTGGTCTCGGCTCTGCAGGCACTTCCTCTTCCTGCGGTGTTTCTGCTTCTTCTCCTGCTGGGACAGGAAGTTGTCCACCACTGCCGCCTGCCGCACACAGCGACCCCTACTGCCGCGACTGGATGCCTCCAGAACTGCAGCCTCCGCAGCCTCAAACCCACACAGGTCAAATGAGTATCTGCAACACACAACATAAACCTGTCAACTGGATGTACAATGTTGCTATTGTGGTTTCAACCAAACCCCTGGGCAACATCGACTAACTAACTACCTACCTACCTACCTAACTAACTAACACACTCACTAACTCATTCACTTACTACTAACTAATGAACATACTAATGCATTCACTTACTCACTCACTACTAACTAACTAACTAACTAACACACTCATGCATGCACGCACTCACGCACTCAGTCACTCAGTCACTCACTCACTCACTCATAGAGAGATAGATACCTGCGTCGTGCGTTAGTTCCCTTCTCTGTCTGGTCAGAGGTGCTGTTGTTGTCCGTTCCTATGCCGCTGTCGCTGGGAATGGTCTCCTCGCTGTGTGATTCGCTGATGGGTGACAGCGTCACCTCCTTGACGGACGCTGCCCCCTCAGATAGGTGGGACGGGGAGTTGGCCAGGAGGCGCGGGGGAGACAGCTTCCAGCCGGCCCCCAGTAGCCCCCTGCCTGGGGGTTTAGAGGGCAGGGTACTGATGGGCTGCAGGCTGGGCATGGTGGCGTCAGAGTAGGTGCCGCGAGGGCCGGGGGGGCACAGAGAGGATAGGGTGTGACTGGGTCTGAGGAGGAGGGTAGTGGAGCTGGGAGGGAGGGTGGAAGGCACTAGGAGGCTGTTGTACAGGCTGGACATGGGGACAGGCAAAAGAGGCTTGGCCCCGCCTCTGTGGGGAAGGGTTTGGGTGTCGGAGCGTGGCTTCCTCCCTCTCTTCTTCCCGATATAGATGGTTCCTCTCTTACTGACGTTGATCTGCTTCCCCAGATGCGCCTCAATGGTAGAGGCCATGGCCGTCATGGTGGAAGAGACGGGAGCCGAGGCGGACTTCAGCGCCAGGCTGCCATGTTGGCTGGAGCCTGATAGGATCTCATTCAGGATGCTCTGCACATTCCCCAGCTTCAGCCTCTTCACCGACCTGACATGGCCACTCTCACTGCGCTTCAGTTTCAACCCATTAGCATTGGGGCTAGTGGAACCAGATGCGATTTGGGCTAGTGTGGTTAGCGCGTGAGTCTTCTTCCTGCGGCTGAGCCCCGCGGGGCTGTCCCGGGCCAGAGGGCTCAGGGGGGAGGTGGAAGTACCCTCATGGATGGTTTCCACAGTGAGCAGGGGTTGTTTTTTGGGACGGCCTCGTTTGCGCTTGGCGGGGGTGTGGACAGTCAGACTGTCTGTGTTGGTGTACAGAGGGCTGGAGGGGGTGATGGGGAATGCAGAGGGGGGCTCAGACATGGCTGTCAGGGGACTGTGGCCACTCTCCCTCTGGATCAGGCTGGGGGAGCTTCGGGACTTGAGGTAGGACCACCGGTCCTTGGTCTTGGGGGGTCTGGGGTAAGGGCTGGGTTTTGGGCTGGTGTTGGGGTTAGGGTTAAGGCTGGGGCATAGGTTGGGCGGTCTAGGGTTAGGGTTGAGGCTGGATCTTGGACTAGGGATATGGTTGAGGTTAGGGCTAGGCAGTCTGGGGTTAGGGTCAGGGTGTTTGTGGGAGTCTGTGGATGATCTAGGACGGCCAACTGGGTTTTTCCTCACCCGGCTCTGGATCATGGCTGATTCCATGTCGGCCCCACTCATCCCCCTCTCTGTTCTCTCTCCTCTCTCTGTTCTCTCTCCTCTCCCTGTTCTCTCTCCTCTCCCTGTTCTCTCTCCTCTCCCTGTTCTCTCTCCTTTGTCTCCTCTCGCTGTTCTCTCTTCCTTCTCTGCTCTTTCTCCTTTCTCCCCATTCTCTCCTCTGTCCCCGTCTGCCTCTGGCTGGCTACCCTCCCCACCCCGACCTGACCTAGACTCACTCCTGTATGAGTCCATCTTGTGACCTTTCATTTTGTGGGACACTTTGGGCTCCGGAGGCCCTGATTCATTCCTCTCTGTGATGTCAGTGCCCTGCTGCTGCTCCGATTGGTCCTCCTGGGTGAGTGACTCCTGGAGAGACCGCCTCCTCCTCCTCTTCCTCCCTTTTCCCTCCTCCATCAGCACAGGAGCACCAAGCGTTGGCATCTCCCTCTCCATCTCCTCCTCCTCCTCTCCTGTCCTCCCTATGCTCTCCTTCTCTTCTCTCTCCAACTCAGGGGTCTCCTCCCTCCTGTACTTCTGCCTTTCATCTGGAACTATTGGACTCTCCGCATCTTTCTCTGCCCTCCTCCCCAATGGCAGCTCTGCATTGTGGGTATTACCCTGAGTCCTCTGGGGGTCCTTCCTGCCGTACTTCCTCTTGATGTTTCCAAACAGCTGCTCACTGACCTCCTGTAAGCCCCGCCCTCTGGAGAGAGAGGTCAGGTTTAGAATGCTAGCGTCCGTTACTACGGGCAACACGGGATCAGGGCTCAGGTGTCGATGGGGGGAGGGGCTATAAGAGCGAGGGGAGGGGCTTCCTGGGACGCTCTTCATTGGAGGCTTGAGGAAGGAAGGGGCCAGGTCAGAGAGAGGGCTCCTATTGGCTCCCGCTGGTTCTCTGCTAGGCTCAGCATGCACTGGATTGGCTGGAGATGCGGAGGGAGGCGTGGCCCAGGCTGGACTGTGTGTATGTTGGTGTGTGAGTTTTGGTGGCTGTGTGTGTTGCTGTTGGGGTTGGTGTGTGAGTGTGTGTGGGGGCAGTGGTGTGGTGTGTAGGATAGAGGGCTTGGGCTGGTGTTTGGGGGGGGTGACATCCCCCAGTAGTTGCAGTAGCCCCCCCTCTCTAGGTTCTGCTGCTCTGAAGGGTCTCTCATAGGTCTGAAGAGAGAAACATAAAGAAGACAGAGATCAGGACTCATACTATTGGAACATACAGTACAGCTGGTCTTTATGGAGCAACATCAACATACAGTAGGGGACAACAGCTTATATTCAAGTCTACTATGAACTGTCTGTTGGTAGTTAAAGGGATAGTTTATCCAAAATCGATATTTGGGTAAAATTACCCTTATCTGGAGTTAGCATCGTCAGATTTAATCAGTGGTTCCAGACAAACGGATGTTAGCAAAGCTGCACTGCAAACCAAAACTTCCTCAAAAACACTTCAAACTAAGTTTGGTATCATTGATACTCGTGAAGAACCTGTCCATGTTTTCCTCACTGCGAGACTGTTGTTATTTTTCCAATAAAATTATAATTTTCAAATGCTCTTATATTTCCTATGTTTACCGGTCTGGAAAGCGATCCACGTTGAAGTGCCTTCACCAGGCGGATGGCGCCATCACTGGAAGACACATAGAGATGCTGTGTGCTGTGGCTACATGAGGAAATAGCTCCAGTTCTGAGTAACCAAATTCCAGCAATTATTTCAGCAGTATTCACGTAAAAAAATCCCTTCTAACTCCACCAACTACCGAACTTAGTTTGAAGTCTTTTTGAGGAAGTTGAGGTTTGCAGTGCAGCTTTGCTAACATCGGTTCTCCTGGAACCACTCATGAAATCTGACGATGCTAACTACAGGCTGTAGCCAGAAGTAAATAATGGATTATTGTGGATTCTGTCACCATGGGCCTTCAGACAACTCAAGTTAAGGGTAATTTGACCCAAATATAGATTTTGGATGAACTATCTCTTTAAGCATTCAAAACTATATTGAACACACGCTGTTTACAGAGCAATTCAATTCCTGTGGTAAAGACATTCAGTGCTGAGAGAGAGATCATTATCTTCAAATCAGTCAGCGAAGGATGTCTGAATAACTGAATCCCTAACTCCTTGTTGTTTAAACATGAATACAGTACACACAGTAGTCCAAACACTGTGGTGTGTACCACTAGACACACAGTAACAGAATCTAAAGGGGCTGACATGTAAAGCAGCGAATGTGTGTGTGTGTCTGTGATTTTGTCTATTAGCAGGCTCAGCCTATGATGCAAGGACGTGCCCAATGTGCTGAGCTACAGAGAGATGAAGCTAACCACATCTTTGCTTCTCAGCCGGTACAAGCACGCACCAGGGTTTCCGTTAGGAAAATGTGGCGCCGGACAACGTGACCGGGAAGATTAAAATTTACTGACCATTTGTTAAATTAATGGACCCAAATGTAAAAACACCATTCTAAACAGCGCACATGTTCCATATGTGACAGAGATGAAAATCTCCATTAGAAACTTAGAAAGAGGGGGAATCTAAAGATGCAACGACTAGCATGGGTTGCTAATATGACTAGGATTGTACCTTTGGCTTCTGGACAACGAAAGAAAGTTGATATGAAAACCAATAGAATAGGAGAGAAATGGTTTCAATGACATATGAGGAAGTCTTTATAAAATAATTGCCTCCACGTTTCAATGGTCGGATTTTCCCTAGACTACTTTGAAGCAAGGTAAGACATACAGTAGCTCATAATAAGAAGTAAAACATTCAGGTTTCAAACAATTAAGTATCAGTTTTCAAAATGCATACTGCCTCCAGCTCACATTGCAAAGTGGCGGGTGACGCGCTGATAGCCTGCCTACTGTTGCCTATGCACTTGAATGGTGAATGGGAGATGCGCTTCAATTACCAGTTGAGAAATAAAAATAGTAGCTCTTCTTAATCATGGCCATCAAAACAGTTTTTAACACGCGATACACGCGATTTTATTTAGAATTGTTGCGCAATGAAAGCACATTTCACTCCAGCATCAACAGCTGAGGATCTGCAGCAGCAGCTCTAGCGCTGAGATGATATTCCGCTCATAATAGGCTCTGTAAGCTGTGTGATAAATAAGATACATGACGACTAACAAAAATACACACGCGGCAATTTAATTCCACTAAATTATGCAGATTCACCTATAGACCGATAAGCATGACGTGCCAGTGAAACCAGAGCCTGTGACAGCTATTTTACGGGATGCATCTCTGCTCAGTGGTTGCAGGGAACAAAGCATAACAGCCAAACACAGTCACATCTCCTCTACCACTGCGTCTCTCTCTCTCTACTACCATCCCATCAGTAGTCAGTGAGTGAGACTCATTCTGCTTCTCTCCTCAGCAGGTTGTTTATCTGCAGAGCACAGGCTGTACACACACACACACACACACACATAGATACACAGGCTGCACACACACACACACAAAGATACACAGGCTGCACACACACACACACAAAGATACACAGGCTGCACACACACACCCACACACACAAAGATACACAGGCTGCACACACACACGAAGATACACAGGCTGCACACACACACAAAGATACACAGGCTGCACACACACACACACACAAAGATACACAGGCTGCACACACACACACACAAAGATACACAGGCTGCACACACACACACACACACACAAATATACACAGGCTGCACACACACAAAGATACACAGGCTGCACACACACACCCACAAAGATGCACAGGCTGCACACGCGAAGATACACAGGCTGCACACACACACACACGAAGATACACAGGCTGCACACACACACACGAAGATACACAGCTGCACACACACACACACACACACAAAAAGATACACAGGCTGCACACACACACACAAAAAGATACACAGGCTGCACACACACGAAGATACACAGGCTGCACACACACACACACACACACACACACACACACACACACACATACAAAGATACACAGCTGCACACACACACAAAGATACACAGGCTGCACACACACGAAGATACACAGGTACACACACACACGAAGATACACAGGTACACACACACACACAGTTTCATGCACAGGGACACACAGGGCGGTTTATCTGCAGAGTACAGGCCATCATTCACAGGATGCTCTGAGATAAGTCTGGAAAGAGAACTTTGTGTGTGTGTGTAAGGTGATAGCGTGTCTGTATCAGGTGCCAGTCATTCTAACTCAAATGACCCGGATATCTGAGAATGGACAGGCAGCTTAGAATACCTTTTTTGCCAATACCCTCTCTATAACAGGGCCACACAGCTCATTCATCCCCCCTCCCCCCCCCCTCAACTATTCCCCAGGTCATTGCTGTAAATTAAAATGTGTTCTCAGTCAACTTACCTGGTAAAATATGGGTAAAATAAAAAAAGAACACATAGTCAATAGTACCAAATATAACTAAAAGAAAAATGTGCTTTTAATCTAACATCAGAGAGAATTTCCCACCCTCTCACTCACTCCCCCTCTCTCTATGAGCTCACTCACTCCCCCTCTCTCTATGAGCTGTGACATTAGTCCCTCTAACCACAAAGTCACCACAGAGATAATAAAGGAAGGATGCATGGCCACTTCCCCTTGTCTGGTTGAAGCTGGATGGTTTCTTGGCACTTGTTCAGCTTTTTGTTCTGCCTCCTCTACTCTCTTGCTCTTGTTCTGTCTTTCTCTCCATCCTCTCTCTCCCCCACCCCTCCTCCTTTTCTCCGTACTACCCACTATCTCTATTTTACCACTATTATGTCAGTCCCATAGTTCCTCCGGCTCAGTGTCGTGTGAGTACCGGTAGCTGACAACAGGGGGTGTGAGTACCGCTAGCTGACAACAGGGGGTGTGAGTACCGCTAGCTGACAGCAGGGGGTGTGAGTACCGCTAGCTGACAGCAGGGGGTGTGAGTACCGCTAGCTGACAGCAGGGGGTGTGAGTACCGCTAGCTGACAGCAGGGGGTGTGAGAACCGCTAGCTGACAGCAGGGGGTGTGAGTACCACTAGCTGACAGCAGGGGGTGTGAGTACCACTAGCTGACAGCAGGGGGTGTGAGTAACACTAGCAGACAGCAGGGGGTGTGAGTACCACTAGCTGACAGCAGGGGGTGTGAGTACCGCTAGCTGACAGCAGAGGGTGTGAGTACCGCTAGAGCAGGGGGTGTGAGTACCGCTAGCTGACAGCAGGGGGTGTGAGTACCACTAGCTGACAGCAGGGGGTGGCAGGCAGGGAGCTGCAATAGAGGGACTAACCCTGAGCCAGCCCAACACTGACATCTCAAATCCACCCCTAGCCCCTAACTTTGTGTACCAAATCAGAAATATGGTGACAATTCCACATATAGTCTATAAGAGGGCAAGGTAGAGCTACTACCATATTGCTTATTGCTACCATATACTAGTACCATATTAATACATTACCATATTGCATACCCATCCAATGCCTCCAGATCTACAGAAGTGTCTATAGGGCAGGGTTAGCAGACAGTTCATGAGGCACTCTGACTGATCATAATGGAATTGATCCTGTCTGTAGACACTTACCAGGATGGAGCACAATCCCAGGGCACATACTGTATGTACTGCTTATTTCTGTTGTCAAAAGGCCTTCAGTCAGTCTACTCATATGAGTGTTGAGTCAGATGAAGAGTCACACACACACACACAGAGAACTTGATGAGTCACAGTGACCTTTACTGCCACAGAGGAGTGAGTCACACGTTACCCATAGAGCTCCGCTTTGACCCTGAGTGTTACATCATCAGTGGCAGGGCCTCTCTCGCTCTGTGTGTGTGTGTGTGTGTGTGTGTGTGTGTGTCTGACACTGTTACACAATCCCAAACCGACCCCTACCACCTAGGCAGTGTAGATATGAAAGAGACAACAGGCTAGGGGTGGATAAGGGGCTTGGTTTGTGACTAAATAAGAGACCAACAGTGTTGTTATCTAAACCAGGAAGTGACACCTCTGACCTGGAAGAGGAAGTAGTAGTTAGTGATTAGTGCTGATCCACAGGGTCTGAACTCTGACCTCTAGGGATAACACACACACACACACACAGAGAGAGAGAGAGAAAAAGAGAGAGACATAGATAGACACACAGTGCATTCAGAAAGTATTCAGACCCCTCAACTTTTTCCACATTTTGTTACGTTACAGCCTTTTTCTAAAATTGACTAAATTGTTTTTTCCCCTCATCAATCTACACACAATACCCCATAATAATGACAAACCAAAAACTGGTTTTAAGAAAGTTTTGCAACTAGATTACAAATAAAACTGAAATATCACATTTACATAAGTATTCAGACTCTTTAGTACTTTGTTGAAGCACCTTTGGCAGCGATTAGAGCCTCGAGTCTTCTTGGGTATGACGCTACAAGCTTGGCACACCTGTATTTGGGGAGCTTCTCCCATTTTTCTCTGCACATCCTCTCAAGCTATGTCAGGTTGGATGGGGAGCGTCGCTGCACAGCTATTTTCAGGTCTCTCCAGAGATGTTAGATCGGGTTCAAGTCCGGGCTCTGGCTGGGCCACTCAAGGACATTCAGAGACTTGTCCCGAAGCCACTCCTGCATTGTCTTGGCTGTGTGCTTAGGGTCATTGTCCTGTTGGAAGGTGAACCTTCACCCCAGTCTGAGGTCCAGAGCAGATTTTCATCAAGGATCTCTCTGTACTTTGCTCCATTCATCTTTCGTCTCCCAGTCCCTGCCGCTGAAAAACATCCCCACAGCATGATGCTGCCACCACCATGCTTCACCGTAGGGATGGTACCAGGTTTCCTCCAGACGTGACGCTTGGCATTCAGGCCAAAGAGTTCAATCTTGGTTTCATCAGACCAGAGAATCTTGTTTCTCATGGTCTGAGGGTCCTATAGGTGCCTTTTGGCAAACTCCAAGCGGGCTGTCATGTGCCTTTTACTGAGGAGTGGCTTCCGTCTGGCCACTCTACCATAAAGGCCTGATTGGTGGAGTGCTGCAGAGATGGTTGTCCTTCTGGAAGGTTCTCCCATCTCCACAGATTAACTCTGGAGCTCTTTCAGAGTGACCATCGGGTTCTTGGTCACCTCCCTGATTGTGCAGTTTGGCCGGGAGGCTAGCTCTAGGAAGAGTCTTGGTGGTTCCAAACTTCTTCCATTTAAGAATGATGGAGGCCACTGTGTTCTTGGGGACCTTCAATGCTGCAGAAATGTTTTGGTACCCTTCCCCAGATCTGTGCCTCGACGCAATCCTGTCTGAACTCTATGGACAATTCCTTCGACCTCATTGCTTGGTTTTTGCTCTGACATGCACTGTCAACTGTGAGACCTTATATAAATCATGTCCAATCAATTCAATTTACCACAGGTGTACTCCAATCAAGTTGTATAATCATCTCAAGGATGATCAATGGAAACATGATGCACCTTAGCTCAATTTTGAGGCTCATAGCAAAGGGTCTGAATACTTAGTAAATAAGGTATTTATTTGCAAACATTTCTAAAAACCTGTTTTTCCTTGTCATTATGGGGTATTGTGTGTAGATTGATGAGGAACATTTTTTTATTTAATCATTTTTAGAATAAGGCTGTAACGTAACAAAATGTGGAAAAAGTCAAGGGGTCTGAATACTTTCCAAATGCACTGTATGTCTGGTGCAGAGAAACAAGAGGGAGCCATGAGAAAACAAGTTTTGATCAGTCATGGACATAAAGTGCTGAAAACAAATTGGTTCCCTATTTAAAAAGAAGATGGAAAACAAGCTATGAAGGAAAAATACTGGAGTTTTGGTGCAGGTACAGCTAACTAGCGCAAAAATAATATTGTGATATTGTCAAAACGATGCGATATATCGTAACGAATTATATCCCGATATGTAACTGCATCGATTTTTATCCCCCATCACTATACAACAGTCAAACTAGTAGTTGCAGTTTAAAAGGTAAAAAACAACAACTGTGGTGCACATTAATGTTATAAACTTATCGTTCTATTTATCATTACCGCATCAATTCAGGCAATTTATGGCGATGTGGATTTTGTTCCATATGACCCAGCTCTAAGACACACCCCCTCTGCCCTTAAACGACAACAGAACAGACCTGCCAATCAGTGAGGTCAGTTTGGTGTTCCCCCTGCTGATGGTTGCGGAGGTAAAGATTATCCTAGATCAGTTCCTGTGGTCAACAACAAACACACTCTGCAGACAGCAGTATAAGAGAGGTACTGGACTGAACAGAATACTGAGGTTTTACTGGTGAGAGTGCTAAGAAGAAAACAGATGTGAACTGGTACTCCTGCACACCAAGTATATTTGCAAATTCAACATTAGACCCTGCCCATATCCTCTCTCTGTTTCATTGTCTCTTTCTGGAGAAACTCAAACTCCAGCTTGGAGGGAATCAGAATACTTATTTCAGAACATTATTTCAGAACACTAACACTGCCCCACCCAAATCTGTCTCTCACACACACACACACACACACACACAGCCCTTCAAATGTTGTTTTTGCAGCCTTTTATTTGGCGGTGTGCCTGGTGGTTAGAGTGTTTCATTTTCCCTGTAAAGAACTGGGCAGCTGTCCAGAGACAGACAAAGAGAGAGGGAGGGGGGAGAAGGAGGGAGAGAGAGAGAGAGAGAAGGGGGAGGGGAAGGTTTTGGTAAAAGAATGAGAGAGCAGGGGACGGGAGGGAGAGGGGAACAGCATAAAAAAGAGAAAGCAGAGCCCAGACCCTCTTATTATCAGTTCCCTCCAAAATGGAGTGATTGATATTATCACATGAGCAGTGAACACACAGGCTCTCTCTCCCTCCTTCCCTCCTTTGACACCACGATATTTGCCCTCGTGCCCCCCTCTCCTATCTCATCCCTCCTTTTCATTCTCTGTTCTGAAGAGGACCATTCTCCCCCTGTGGGAACCATGCTCTGAGACACACACACACACCCTCTCCTCCTGGTAGCTCCATTCAGAGTGGTGGTTCTCTGTGATCTCTGTGTCTGACAGCCACACACACACACACACACACACACACACACACACACACACACACACACACACACACACACACACACACAGAGAGAGAGACAGCTCCTCAGCAAACAAACACCATGAATACTAACACGCCTTTGTGTCCGCCGCACTTAAAGCGGAGGAGAGGGAGGGGGAAGAGAGGGAGGGGGAAGAGAGGGAGGGGGAGGAGAGGGAGGAGGAAGAGAGGGAGGGGGAAGAGAGGGAGGGGAGGAGAGAAAGAGAGGGAAAAAGCAGAGGGAGAAAAGAGGAGCTGTAATAGTGTTGATCTTGTGGCTACTCTCACAGACCCCCTCCCCTCATCCCCCTCTCTCTCTCTCTCTCATTTTCTCCTTCTTCCCACCAGTTCTCCAGGGAATAAAGACCTCCATTCATCCGCCTGAGGAGAAACACAGCGGGGGGAGGAGGGAGAGGAGGGCAGGCATTGGGAGGCTCAAGGTGGGACAGTCTGTGGAACTCGCTCTGTGTGTGTGCGCGCAAGCATGTGTGTGTGTGTATATGTGTGAGTGTGCGCATTTGTGTGCATCTTAGTTCAATGACGATGTAAACAAGATATTTAAACCAGTTCAAACAGTGTCCAATAAAATAAACCATCCCTTCCCACAGAGCTTGAGAGAGTTCTACGATCCATTACTTCTTTAAGGCAACCATGGATATAATACTCAGTGTTTCAGAAAAAATTACAAAGCTACACAAGGCTTCCTGATACATTTAAAGATGTAATGCTTACAATGTGAGTGATATCAACAGCCTGTGATTGTCTCAACCAAAGTGTGTAATGACATCAGGATTGAGAGGGTCCACTGCAGAAAGACAGTCACATTTACATGCTATACAAAGCATACTTCTAATGCCTGTCATTACCATTATTGACAGTTTGTGTGTGTGTGTGTGTGTTGTGTGTGCGTGTGCACGGCCACACACATGTACCTTTATGTCAGTATGTGTGTGCATTTATATGTGTGTCTAATCCGTGTCATTAGCATTATGTTGTGTGTGTGTGTGTGGTGAATGGCTTTAAGAGCATCATTTTAGAAATGTAATTACAGTGATTATGTGCTTATTGTTCATCTCATGTAGTGGTAGTGTGATACTCAGCCAGGGCAGATGCACTTCCCAAAGA
>NW_028161994.1:7500-12500 GCF_964263955.1 Coregonus lavaretus
AACAAGGTGCATGGAGCTCCAGAGGTCACAAAGGTCAATGTGGGCCTGCATGGATGTCAGCAGGGCATGAGGGAGAAGGCCCAAGTGAATAGGTTTGTCTGTGTGTGTCTGTGTGAGTGAGTGAGTGAGTGTGTGTGTGAACCTTTCCCACAGGAGGGCAGCACTGTGCAGGCAGCTCCAATGGAGGCTGGCTGCTCTGTGCCCATGTATTATTTGTTCTCTCTCTCTCTCTCTCTCCCCTTTCTTCTGGCCTGCTGGGTCACTTTTGTGTGTGGAGGGCTGGACTCTGTCTCACCCATCCCAGCCATGGGCACCCAGAATGCCCATGTGTGAGTCAGGAGCCCTCCCCTGGTTCTCCTAGTGAAAATGACCTGTGGCGCCCCCCTGTGGATGGATCTTGGTGGGGGTGCTTGGACCCCTTCTTGGGGTCTCCTCCAAGCCAGCCATGCCGACCATGGGCACCCAAAACCCCCATGTGTGAGTGAACAGCCTCCCCAGTGTACCCATAGTGAAATCAGGCTTAAAGTGACCTGTGGCGCCCCCCTGTGGATGGATCTTGGTGGGGGTGCTTGGACCCCTTCTTGGGGTCTCCTCCAAGCCAGCCATGCCGACCATGGGCACCCAAAACCCCCATGTGTGAGTGAACAGCCTCCCCAGTGTACCCATAGTGAAATCAGGCTTAAAGTGACCTGTGGCGCCCCCCTGTGGATGGATCTTGGTGGGGGTGCTTGGACCCCTTCTTGGGGTCTCCTCCAAGCCAGCCATGCCGACCATGGGCACCCAAAACCCCCATGTGTGAGTGAACAGCCTCCCCAGTGTACCCATAGTGAAATCAGGCTTAAAGTGACCTGTGGCGCCCCCCTGTGGATGGATCTTGGTGGGGGTGCTTGGACCCCTTCTTGGGGTCTCCTCCAAGCCAGCCATGCCGACCATGGGCACCCAAAACCCCCATGTGTGAGTGAACAGCCTCCCCAGTGTACCCATAGTGAAATCAGGCTTAAAGTGACCTGTGGCGCCCCCCTGTGGATGGATCTTGGTGGGGGTGCTTGGACCCCTTCTTGGGGTCTCCTCCAAGCCAGCCATGCCGACCATGGGCACCCAAAACCCCCATGTGTGAGTGAACAGCCTCCCCAGTGTACCCATAGTGAAATCCGGCCTAAAGTGACCTGTGGCGCCCCCCTGTGGATGGATTCGGCTGTGGGTGCTTGGACCCCTTCTTGGGGTCTCCCCCAAGCTGGCCATGCCGACCATGGGCACCCAAAACCCCCATGTGTGAGTGAACAGCCTCCCCTGGGTCCCCATAGTGAAATCCGGCCTAAAGTGACCTGTGGCGCCCCCCTGTGGATGGATTCGGCTGTGGGTGCTTGGACCCCTTCTTGGGGTCTCCCCCAAGCTGGCCATGCCGACCATGGGCACCCAAAACCCCCATGTGTGAGTGAACAGCCTCCCCTGGGTCCCCATAGTGAAATCCGGCCTAAAGTGACCTGTGGCGCCCCCCTGTGGATGGATCTGGATGGGGGTGCTTGGACCCCTTCTTGGGGTCTCCTCCAAGCCAGCCATGCCGACCATGGGCACCCAAAACCCCCATGTGTGAGTGAACAGCCTCCCCTGGGTCCCCATAGTGAAATCAGGCTTAAAATGACATGTGGCGCCCCCCTGTGGATGGATCCGGCTGTGGGGTCTTGTACCCCCTCTTGGGGTCACCCCCAAGCCGGCCATGGGCACCCAAAACCCCCATGTGTGAGTGAACAGCCTCCCCTGTGTCCCCATAGTGAAATCAGGCCTAAAGTGACATGTGGCGCCCCCCTGTGGATGGATCCGGGTGGGGGTGCTTGGACCCCCTCTTGGGGTCTCCCCCAAGCCATGGGCAGCCAAATCCCCCATTTGTGAGTTAAGATCATCCCCTGGTTCCCCTAGTGAAATCAGGCCTAAAATGACCTCTGTGGCGCCCCCCTGTGGATGGATCCGGCTGTGGGGTCTTGGACCCCCTCTTGGGGTCACCCCCAAGCCAGCCATGGGCACCCAAAACCCCCATTTGTGAGTTAAGATCATCCCCTGGTTCCCCTAGTGAAATCAGGCTTAAAATGACATGTGGCGCCCCCCTGTGGATGGATCCGGGTGTGGGGTCTTGGACCCCCTCTTGGGGTCACCCCCAAGCCGGCCAAGGGCACCCAAAACCCCCATGTGTGAGGTAAGAGCCTCCCCTGGTTCTCCTAGTGTCCGCCGGCGGTTTACCATATGGGGGTGTCTGACCACCACCCCAATCCGAGAAAAGTGCATCAAAATCGGCCTCCGTGAGCCAGGAGTCGGTCCCTGGTTCTCATAGTGTCAACCGGATGATTTCCATATGGGGGTGTCTGACCACCAACCCAATCCGAGAAAAGTGCATCAAAATCGGCCTTCCGGGAGCCAGGAGTCGGTCCCTGGTTCTCATAGTGTCAACCGGATGGTTTCCATATGGGGGTGTCTGACCACCAACCCAATCCGAGAAAAGTGCATCAAAATCGGCCTTCCGGGAGCCAGGAGTCGGTCCCTGGTTCTCATAGTGTCAACCGGATGATTTCCATATGGGGGTGTCTGACCACCAACCCAATCCGAGAAAAGTGCATCAAAATCGGCCTTCCGGGAGCCAGGAGTCGGTCCCTGGTTCTCCTAATGTCAACCGGATGGTTTCCATATGGGGGTGTCTGACCACCAACCCAATCCGAGAAAAGTGCATCAAAATCGGCCTTCCGGGAGCCAGGAGTCGGTCCCTGGTTCTCATAGTGTCAACCGGATGATTTCCATATGGGGGTGTCTGACCACCAACCCAATCCGAGAAAAGTGCATCAAAATCGGCCTCCGTGAGCCAGGAGTCGGTCCCTGGTTCTCATAGTGTCAACCGGATGATTTCCATATGGGGGTGTCTGACCACCAACCCAATCCGAGAAAAGTGCATCAAAATCGGCCTCCGTGAGCCAGGAGTCGGTCCCTGGTTCTCATAGTGTCAACCGGATGATTTCCATATGGGGGTGTCTGACCACCAACCCAATCCGAGAAAAGTGCATCAAAATCGGCCTTCCGGGAGCCAGGAGTCGGTCCCTGGTTCTCATAGTGTCAACCGGATGGTTTCCATATGGGGGTGTCTGACCACCAACCCAATCCGAGAAAAGTGCATCAAAATCGGCCTTCCGGGAGCCAGGAGTCGGTCCCTGGTTCTCATAGTGTCAACCGGATGATTTCCATATGGGGGTGTCTGACCACCAACCCAATCCGAGAAAAGTGCATCAAAATCGGCCTCCGTGAGCCAGGAGTCGGTCCCTGGTTCTCATAGTGTCAACCGGATGATTTCCATATGGGGGTGTCTGACCACCAACCCAATCCGAGAAAAGTGCATCAAAATCGGCCTTCCGGGAGCCAGGAGTCGGTCCCTGGTTCTCCTAATGTCAACCGGATGATTTCCATATGGGGGTGTCTGACCACCAACCCAATCCGAGAAAAGTGCATCAAAATCGGCCTTCCGGGAGCCAGGAGTCGGTCCCTGGTTCTCATAGTGTCAACCGGATGATTTCCATATGGGGGTGTCTGACCACCAACCCAATCCGAGAAAAGTGCATCAAAATCGGCCTCCGTGAGCCAGGAGTCGGTCCCTGGTTCTCATAGTGTCAACCGGATGATTTCCATATGGGGGTGTCTGACCACCAACCCAATCCGAGAAAAGTGCATCAAAATCGGCCTTCCGGGAGCCAGGAGTCGGTCCCTGGTTCTCCTAATGTCAACCGGATGATTTCCATATGGGGGTGTCTGACCACCAACCCAATCCGAGAAAAGTGCATCAAAATCGGCCTTCCGGGAGCCAGGAGTCGGTCCCTGGTTCTCATAGTGTCAACCGGATGATTTCCATATGGGGGTGTCTGACCACCAACCCAATCCGAGAAAAGTGCATCAAAATCGGCCTCCGTGAGCCAGGAGTCGGTCCCTGGTTCTCATAGTGTCAACCGGATGATTTCCATATGGGGGTGTCTGACCACCAACCCAATCCGAGAAAAGTGCATCAAAATCGGCCTTCCGGGAGCCAGGAGTCGGTCCCTGGTTCTCCTAATGTCAACCGGATGATTTCCATATGGGGGTGTCTGACCACCAACCCAATCCGAGAAAAGTGCATCAAAATCGGCCTTCCGGGAGCCAGGAGTCGGTCCCTGGTTCTCATAGTGTCAACCGGATGATTTCCATATGGGGGTGTCTGACCACCAACCCAATCCGAGAAAAGTGCATCAAAATCGGCCTCCGTGAGCCAGGAGTCGGTCCCTGGTTCTCATAGTGTCAACCGGATGATTTCCATATGGGGGTGTCTGACCACCAACCCAATCCGAGAAAAGTGCATCAAAATCGGCCTTCCGGGAGCCAGGAGTCGGTCCCTGGTTCTCATAGTGTCAACCGGATGGTTTCCATATGGGGGTGTCTGACCACCAACCCAATCCGAGAAAAGTGCATCAAAATCGGCCTTCCGGGAGCCAGGAGTCGGTCCCTGGTTCTCCTAATGTCAACCGGATGATTTCCATATGGGGGTGTCTGACCACCAACCCAATCCGAGAAAAGTGCATCAAAATCGGCCTTCCGGGAGCCAGGAGTCGGTCCCTGGTTCTCCTAATGTCAACCGGATGATTTCCATATGGGGGTGTCTGACCACCAACCCAATCCGAGAAAAGTGCATCAAAATCGGCCTTCCGGGAGCCAGGAGTCGGTCCCTGGTTCTCATAGTGTCAACCGGATGGTTTCCATATGGGGGTGTCTGACCACCAACCCAATCCGAGAAAAGTGCATCAAAATCGGCCTTCCGGGAGCCAGGAGTCGGTCCCTGGTTCTCATAGTGTCAACCGGATGGTTTCCATATGGGGGTGTCTGACCACCAACCCAATCCGAGAAAAGTGCATCAAAATCGGCCTTCCGTGAGGCAGGAGTCGGCCCCTGGTTCTCCTGTTGTCAACCGGATGATTTCCATATGGGGGTGTCTGACCACC
>NW_028161994.1:25000-31327 GCF_964263955.1 Coregonus lavaretus
CTTTGGGGGCTGTCTGCTCTGTCCCCCTTTTTTTTTGGCCTCCTATACCTCTGGAGGTCAAGGGAGTAAGCTGTACTCTCAAGCCCATGGGAGAGAGGGTTTTAATAGGGAGAGAGTGATTAAAAAGAGGCATGGTGCTCCAGGGGAGTGAGCTGTACTCTCATGCCCATGGGAGATGCCCTTTACTAGGCAGGGAGTTTAGAACAAGGTGCATGGAGCTCCAGAGGTCACAAAGGTCAATGTGGGCCTGCATGGATGTCAGCAGGGCATGAGGGAGAAGGCCCAAGTGAATAGGTTTGTCTGTGTGTGTCTGTGTGAGTGAGTGAGTGAGTGTGTGTGTGAACCTTTCCCACAGGAGGGCAGCACTGTGCAGGCAGCTCCAATGGAGGCTGGCTGCTCTGTGCCCATGTATTATTTGTTCTCTCTCTCTCTCTCTCTCCCCTTTCTTCTGGCCTGCTGGGTCACTTTTGTGTGTGGAGGGCTGGACTCTGTCTCACCCATCCCAGCCATGGGCACCCAGAATGCCCATGTGTGAGTCAGGAGCCCTCCCCTGGTTCTCCTAGTGAAAATGACCTGTGGCGCCCCCCTGTGGATGGATCTTGGTGGGGGTGCTTGGACCCCTTCTTGGGGTCTCCTCCAAGCCAGCCATGCCGACCATGGGCACCCAAAACCCCCATGTGTGAGTGAACAGCCTCCCCAGTGTACCCATAGTGAAATCAGGCTTAAAGTGACCTGTGGCGCCCCCCTGTGGATGGATCTTGGTGGGGGTGCTTGGACCCCTTCTTGGGGTCTCCTCCAAGCCAGCCATGCCGACCATGGGCACCCAAAACCCCCATGTGTGAGTGAACAGCCTCCCCAGTGTACCCATAGTGAAATCAGGCTTAAAGTGACCTGTGGCGCCCCCCTGTGGATGGATCTTGGTGGGGGTGCTTGGACCCCTTCTTGGGGTCTCCTCCAAGCCAGCCATGCCGACCATGGGCACCCAAAACCCCCATGTGTGAGTGAACAGCCTCCCCAGTGTACCCATAGTGAAATCAGGCTTAAAGTGACCTGTGGCGCCCCCCTGTGGATGGATCTTGGTGGGGGTGCTTGGACCCCTTCTTGGGGTCTCCTCCAAGCCAGCCATGCCGACCATGGGCACCCAAAACCCCCATGTGTGAGTGAACAGCCTCCCCAGTGTACCCATAGTGAAATCAGGCTTAAAGTGACCTGTGGCGCCCCCCTGTGGATGGATCTTGGTGGGGGTGCTTGGACCCCTTCTTGGGGTCTCCTCCAAGCCAGCCATGCCGACCATGGGCACCCAAAACCCCCATGTGTGAGTGAACAGCCTCCCCAGTGTACCCATAGTGAAATCCGGCCTAAAGTGACCTGTGGCGCCCCCCTGTGGATGGATTCGGCTGTGGGTGCTTGGACCCCTTCTTGGGGTCTCCCCCAAGCTGGCCATGCCGACCATGGGCACCCAAAACCCCCATGTGTGAGTGAACAGCCTCCCTGGGTCCCCATAGTGAAATCCGGCCTAAAGTGACCTGTGGCGCCCCCCTGTGGATGGATTCGGCTGTGGGTGCTTGGACCCCTTCTTGGGGTCTCCCCCAAGCTGGCCATGCCGACCATGGGCACCCAAAACCCCCATGTGTGAGTGAACAGCCTCCCCTGGGTCCCCATAGTGAAATCCGGCCTAAAGTGACCTGTGGCGCCCCCCTGTGGATGGATCTGGATGGGGGTGCTTGGACCCCTTCTTGGGGTCTCCTCCAAGCCAGCCATGCCGACCATGGGCACCCAAAACCCCCATGTGTGAGTGAACAGCCTCCCCTGGGTCCCCATAGTGAAATCAGGCTTAAAATGACATGTGGCGCCCCCCTGTGGATGGATCCGGCTGTGGGGTCTTGTACCCCCTCTTGGGGTCACCCCAAGCCGGCCATGGGCACCCAAAACCCCCATGTGTGAGTGAACAGCCTCCCCTGTGTCCCCATAGTGAAATCAGGCCTAAAGTGACATGTGGCGCCCCCCTGTGGATGGATCCGGGTGGGGGTGCTTGGACCCCCTCTTGGGTCTCCCCCAAGCCATGGGCAGCCAAATCCCCCATTTGTGAGTTAAGATCATCCCCTGGTTCCCCTAGTGAAATCAGGCCTAAAATGACCTCTGTGGCGCCCCCCTGTGGATGGATCCGGCTGTGGGGTCTTGGACCCCCTCTTGGGTCACCCCCAAGCCAGCCATGGGCACCCAAAACCCCCATTTGTGAGTTAAGATCATCCCCTGGTTCCCCTAGTGAAATCAGGCTTAAAATGACATGTGGCGCCCCCCCTGTGGATGGATCCGGGTGTGGGGTCTTGGACCCCCTCTTGGGGTCACCCCCAAGCCGGCCAAGGGCACCCAAAACCCCCATGTGTGAGGTAAGAGCCTCCCCTGGTTCTCCTAGTGTCCGCCGGCGGTTTACCATATGGGGGTGTCTGACCACCACCCCAATCCGAGAAAAGTGCATCAAAATCGGCCTCCGTGAGCCAGGAGTCGGTCCCTGGTTCTCATAGTGTCAACCGGATGATTTCCATATGGGGGTGTCTGACCACCAACCCAATCCGAGAAAAGTGCATCAAAATCGGCCTTCCGGGAGCCAGGAGTCGGTCCCTGGTTCTCATAGTGTCAACCGGATGGTTTCCATATGGGGGTGTCTGACCACCAACCCAATCCGAGAAAAGTGCATCAAAATCGGCCTTCCGGGAGCCAGGAGTCGGTCCCTGGTTCTCATAGTGTCAACCGGATGATTTCCATATGGGGTGTCTGACCACCAACCCAATCCGAGAAAAGTGCATCAAAATCGGCCTTCCGGAGCCAGGAGTCGGTCCCTGGTTCTCCTAATGTCAACCGGATGGTTTCCATATGGGGGTGTCTGACCACCAACCCAATCCGAGAAAAGTGCATCAAAATCGGCCTTCCGGGAGCCAGGAGTCGGTCCCTGGTTCTCATAGTGTCAACCGGATGATTTCCATATGGGGGTGTCTGACCACCAACCCAATCCGAGAAAAGTGCATCAAAATCGGCCTCCGTGAGCCAGGAGTCGGTCCCTGGTTCTCATAGTGTCAACCGGATGATTTCCATATGGGGGGTGTCTGACCACCAACCCAATCCGAGAAAAGTGCATCAAAATCGGCCTTCCGGGAGCCAGGAGTCGGTCCCTGGTTCTCCTAATGTCAACCGGATGATTTCCATATGGGGGTGTCTGACCACCAACCCAATCCGAGAAAAGTGCATCAAAATCGGCCTTCCGGGAGCCAGGAGTCGGTCCCTGGTTCTCATAGTGTCAACGGATGATTTCCATATGGGGGTGTCTGACCACCAACCCAATCCGAGAAAAGTGCATCAAAATCGGCCTCCGTGAGCCAGGAGTCGGTCCCTGGTTCTCATAGTGTCAACCGGATGATTTCCATATGGGGGTGTCTGACCACCAACCCAATCCGAGAAAAGTGCATCAAAATCGGCCTTCCGGGAGCCAGGAGTCGGTCCCTGGTTCTCCTAATGTCAACCGGATGATTTCCATATGGGGGTGTCTGACCACCAACCCAATCCGAGAAAAGTGCATCAAAATCGGCCTTCCGGGAGCCAGGAGTCGGTCCCTGGTTCTCATAGTGTCAACCGGATGATTTCCATATGGGGGTGTCTGACCACCAACCCAATCCGAGAAAAGTGCATCAAAATCGGCCTCCGTGAGCCAGGAGTCGGTCCCTGGTTCTCATAGTGTCAACCGGATGATTTCCATATGGGGGTGTCTGACCACCAACCCAATCCGAGAAAAGTGCATCAAAATCGGCCTTCCGGGAGCCAGGAGTCGGTCCCTGGTTCTCATAGTGTCAACCGGATGGTTTCCATATGGGGGTGTCTGACCACCAACCCAATCCGAGAAAAGTGCATCAAAATCGGCCTTCCGGGAGCCAGGAGTCGGTCCCTGGTTCTCCTAATGTCAACCGGATGATTTCCATATGGGGGTGTCTGACCACCAACCCAATCCGAGAAAAGTGCATCAAATCGGCCTTCCGGGAGCCAGGAGTCGGTCCCTGGTTCTCATAGTGTCAACCGGATGATTTCCATATGGGGGTGTCTGACCACCAACCCAATCCGAGAAAAGTGCATCAAAATCGGCCTCCGTGAGCCAGGAGTCGGTCCCTGGTTCTCATAGTGTCAACCGGATGGTTTCCATATGGGGGTGTCTGACCACCAACCCAATCCGAGAAAAGTGCATCAAAATCGGCCTTCCGTGAGGCAGGAGTCGGCCCCTGGTTCTCCTGTTGTCAACCGGATGATTTCCATATGGGGGTGTCTGACCACCACCCCAATCCGAAAAAAGTGCATCAAATCGGCCTTCCGTGAGCCAGGAGTCGGTCCCTGGTTCTCCTGGTGTCCGCCGGCGGACAACCATGTTGGGGTGTCTGACCACCAACCCAATCCGAGAAAAGTGCATCAAAATCGGCCTTCCGTGAGGCAGGAGTCGGCCCCTGGTTCTCCTGTTGTCAACCGGATGATTTCCATATGGGGGTGTCTGACCACCACCCCAATCCGAAAAAAGTGCATCAAATCGGCCTTCCGTGAGCCAGGAGTCGGTCCCTGGTTCTCCTGGTGTCCGCCGGCGGACAACCATGTTGGGGTGTCTGACCACCAACCCAATCCGAGAAAAGTGCATCAAAATCGGCCTTCCGTGAGGCAGGAGTCGGTCCCTGGTTCTCCTGTTGTCAACCGGATGATTTCCATATGGGGGTGTCTGACCACCACCCCAATCCGAAAAAGTGCATCAAATCGGCCTTCCGTGAGGCAGGAGTCGGTCCCTGGTTCTCCTGGTGTCCGCCGGCGGACAACCATGTTGGGGTGTCTGACCCACAACCCAATCCGACCAAGTGCACCCAAATCGGCCTTCCGTGAGCCAGGAGTCGGTCTCTGGTTCTCCCATCGACCGCCGGCGGTCTTCCATGTGGGGGTGTCTGACCCACAACCCAATCCGACCAAGAGCACCCATGTCGGCCTTGTGTGAGTCAGGAGCCGTTCCCCCTGGTTCTCATTTGGGTTACCATGCACGAAGGGACATAGTGCAATTTCGGCCGATTTTTCCGATTTTTCAAATAATGTTTAAAAATACTTCCCGATGAGCTAGAGGTCCCAAATTTGGTCTATTATCCTCTTTTATGATGAACTTCCATTACCTAAAAGGGTTTTTCTTAACTCGTATAGGAACATCAACCGTTCTGACCCCTATTTTTTTTTTTCACTTTTCTAACATAATTAAAATATAGTAAAAAATTTCCAAAAACGAATTAATTTATATATAAATGTGCGTCTATTCGTGCCCTTTTGCGCCAAAAAAACCCCATCCTGATTGGACTTTTAGTTTTTGAATTATTAACGTTTTAAGTCGTTTTTTCAAAACCGAAATCGCTGTTTTTTCCCCCAAACGGCGGAGCACAGACAGGCCCAGCGGGTGGCAGGCTTATGTCGATAATTTGGCCTCTCCCGTAGTAGCCCCACTCGGTTCCAGGTCGGCCAGACAGGTACCGGCGCGATTTTGAAAACCTCGTTTTCAGAGAATAGACTTCCATGGCGGATTGATCCGGGGGTGATGGCAAACCTCTCGGCCTGTGCGGATATTGGGAATCGGGCATGTTTGAGGGTTCTGGGTCCCTCAGAACCATGGTTCCAACGCTCCGAAGTGGACCATACCTCCAGGGACCTACTGGCCGTTCCCATGCCCAGGGAAGGCCCGGTTTCGGCTACCTCATGTCCCCATGGCCCCTCTCTGTCGTGAAGCACCCGTACACGTCCGATTGATCCGGGGTGATGGCAAACCTCTCGGCCCGTGCGGTTGTTGGTAAATGGGCTTTTTTGAGGGTTCTGGGTCCCGCAGAACCATGGTTCCAACGCTCCGAAGTGGACCATCCCTCCGGCGACCGACTGGAGGTGCTCATGCCCAGGGCAGGGCCTGGTTTCGGATACCCTCATGTCCCCATGTCCCCTGTCTATTCTCGAACCTGTTTCATATACACTGACCGATTGGCATTCGTTATCCACCTGGGAGGGCCCCTGTCGGCCGGCCTCTGCCGGTGTTCGACGGACGGTTCCTCCCGCCCCATGTGGATTCGCCTCTATCGGTGGAGCCCCTTTCGGAGACGGTTCACCCCGCTTCCCCGATATGCTCCGGCCGAGCCTCGCTGAGCGATACCAAGACGACCCGTCTGACCTAGTGGCCCTACGTTGGTGTTCCGGTGCGGGGAGTGGCTCCCCAGGCAGCGATGCCAGGAGTGATGTCCACCCTATAACGTACCGGCGCCAGAGACACGTGCTTCTCACACC
>NW_028161993.1:0-37500 GCF_964263955.1 Coregonus lavaretus
CGAACTCCAGTTGATTTGGCAAGTTGTAGATGCATTCAAACTTATCTACCCTCACTACACAGTGAAAACTATATATATATATATATATTTTTTTTTTTAACTCAACAGAAGTAAAACTGCTTTACTGTAAATCAATTAGCCCTTATCACGCGATAAGGTCCTCTGTAGCTCAATTGGTAGAGCATGGCGCTTGTAACGCCAGGGTAGTGGGTTCGATCCCCGGGACCACCCATACGTAAAAATGTATGCACACATGACTGTAAGTCGCTTTGGATAAAAGCGTCTGCTAAATGGCATATTATATTGATATATTGGTGTATTACATTGGGTAGGCTACCCACACTCTGTCGCCCGTTTGGTCATGCACTCAAAGGCTACTGTCGGTTGCCCACTAATGAACGGACCGTCAGGTTCATATTGACCTGTTTCACAACAAGTTATCAATAACATATATACGTTTTGTATGAAGATGATGTTGAAACCAACGTATTGATTAAGTTATTGAATGTGGTAACGTCATTGCGCGGGTTCTTATCTCTTTCTAATCTTTAAACTCATGTGACTTATTGTAAAAAAAATATACAAAAAACAAGACTTGGACGAAAACAGATACTTGTAACCTGAAGTTGAGTTGAGAATGCGGGCAGCAGAATTGGATGTCGACGGCGCTACAGCGAGCGCACGGAAACTCTTTACTTATGCATAGCAAACTATCTCTACCTATGGAGTTCACAAATAAGTCTTAAAACGATACGATGTTGCCATAATTTGTTACCGAATCACCGGACAACAACACTAGGCTAAGTAACGGAAATAGAAACCCTACATTTCGAAGTGGCAGGATCATTTCAGGTTAATCACATTACAAGTTATTACTGCTGGCGCGTAACGTTAACCGTCAGCCCCGCTCAACACTATGCATCCAGAACTGTTGTGGTCCAACTCAAAATACCTAGCTAGGCCGATTTCAAAGAATGAAAGAAAGTCAAGCGTGACACGATGTAAACACAAAGCACCTGAACAACACCAGCGAAACCACGTAGCATACCAGACATGATTTGAAACGCAGAAAGACAGGTTGCGTTTAGAATAAAATAATGTCTTACCTTTATAGACTTCTCCTCGAACCGTTAACAGCAAGCTGATAGCAGCCAAGAGCCAATGTCTAACTTTATCCATGTCGACACGGAGCCGTTGTGTTAACCCCCGGTAGCGGGGCTAACTGGAGAGAGAAACTCGATCTTCTTCTGTCTGTCACAAGTTAGATTTCAGCCTTCCTATAGCCTACTTTACATCTAACCGACGGACGATAGTTTAACAATTCTTCCTCTTCTCTCCCTCCTTGCTTGCAGTTGGTTTGGTGAGTGTCCAACGGTTTCTCCTCTTTGACTTCCAACAGACTTGGCACGGCCGGGGAGGAATCTCGAGACTCTGGTTTTACGCGGCGAGGATAGAGTGGTGGTGGTTCCGTTCCGAGAGCTCTCTGTCTGCTGTCAGCGCTCTCTCTCTCTCTCTCTCTCTCTCTCCGGTAGAGGGTGTATTGGAGCTCTGACTGACTCCGGTAGAGGATGTATTGGAGCTCTGACTGACTCCGGTAGAGGGTGTATTGGAGCTCTGACTGACTCCGGTAGAGGGTGTATTGGAGCTCTGACTGACTCCGGTAGAGGGTGTATTGGAGCTCTGACTGACTCCGGTAGAGGGTGTATTGGAGCTCTGACTGACTCCGGTAGAGGATGTATTGAAGCTCTGACTGACTCCGGTAGAGGGTGTATTGGAGCTCTGACTGACTCCGGTAGAGGATGTATTGAAGCTCTGACTGACTCCGGTAGAGGGTGTATTGGAGCTCTGACTGACTCCGGTAGAGGGTGTATTGGAGCTCTGACTGACTCCGGTAGAGGGTGTATTGGAGCTCTGACTGACTCCGGTAGAGGGTGTATTGGAGCTCTGACTGACTCCGGTAGAGGGTGTATTGGAGCTCTGACTGACTCCGGTAGAGGATGTATTGGAGCTCTGACTGACTCCGGTAGAGGGTGTATTGGAGCTCTGACTGACTCCGGTAGAGGATGTATTGAAGCTCTGACTGACTCCGGTAGAGGGTGTATTGGAGCTCTGACTGACTCCGGTAGAGGGTGTATTGAAGCTCTGACTGACTCCGGTAGAGGGTGTATTGGAGCTCTGACTGACTCCGGTAGAGGGTGTATTGGAGCTCTGACTGACTCCGGTAGAGGGTGTATTGGAGCTCTGACTGACTCCGGTAGAGGGTGTATTGGAGCTCTGACTGACTCCGGTAGAGGGTGTATTGAAGCTCTGACTGACTCCGGTAGAGGGTGTATTGGAGCTCTGACTGACTCCGGTAGAGGGTGTATTGGAGCTCTGACTGACTCCGGTAGAGGATGTATTGGAGCTCTGACTGACTCCGGTAGAGGGTGTATTGGAGCTCTGACTGACTCCGGTAGAGGGTGTATTGGAGCTCTGACTGACTCCGGTAGAGGGTGTATTGGAGCTCTGACTGACTCCGGTAGAGGGTGTATTGGAGCTCTGACTGACTCCGGTAGAGGGTGTATTGGAGCTCTGACTGACTCCGGTAGAGGGTGTATTGGAGCTCTGACTGACTCCGGTAGAGGGTGTATTGGAGCTCTGACTGACTCCGGTAGAGGGTGTATTGGAGCTCTGACTGACTCCGGTAGAGGGTGTATTGGAGCTCTGACTGACTCCGGTAGAGGGTTTATTGGAGCTCTGACTGACTCCGGTAGAGGATGTATTGGAGCTCTGACTGACTCCGGTAGAGGGTGTATTGGAGCTCTGACTGACTCCGGTAGAGGGTGTATTGGAGCTCTGACTGACTGACTAAATGTGCTGGCACGCGCCAAGCAAAAGCAGAGGAATTCACTGGAACGCGGGAACTGGTGGAGTCCCCTCCTACTTCTTCTCTTCAGTGTTATTACAGTTTGGCATCTAACATTATCTACCTGCTTGTCTGTTTGTGAGAAAGTAGCCTAACAGGTCTCACCGCCAAGGACAAGGTACAGTGGGGGAAAAAAGTATTTAGTCAGCCACCAATTGTGCAAGTTCTCCCACTTAAAAAGATGAGAGAGGCCTGTAATTTTCATCATAGGTACACGTCAACTATGACAGACAAATTGAGAGAAAAAAATCCAGAAAATCACATTGTAGGAATTTTAATGAATTTATTTGCAAATTATGGTGGAAAATAAGTATTTGGTCACCTACAAACAAGCAAGATTTCTGGCTCTCACAGACCTGTAACTTCTTCTTTAAGAGGCTCCTCTGTCCTCCACTCGTTACCTGTATTAATGGCACCTGTTTGAACTTGTTATCAGTATAAAAGACACCTGTCCACAACCTCAAACAGTCACACTCCAAACTCCACTATGGCCAAGACCAAAGAGCTGTCAAAGGACACCAGAAACAAAATTGTAGACCTGCACCAGGCTGGGAAGACTGAATCTGCAATAGGTAAGCAGCTTGGTTTGAATAAATCAACTGTGGGAGCAATTATTAGGAAATGGAAGATATACAAGACCACTGATAATCTCCCTCGATCTGGGGCTCCATGCAAGATCTCACCCCGTGGGGTCAAAATTATCACAAGAACGGTGAGCAAAAATCCCAGAACCACATGGGGGGACCTAGTGAATGACCTGCAGAGAGCTGGGACCAAAGTAACAAAGCCTACCATCAGTAACACACTACGCCGCCAGGGACTCAAATCCTGCAGTGCCAGACGTGTCCCCCTGCTTAAGCCAGTACATGTCCAGGCCCGTCTGAAGTTTGCTAGAGTGCATTTGGATGATCCAGAAGAGGATTGGGAGAATGTAATATGGTCAGATGAAACCAAAATAGAACTTTTTGGTAAAAACTCAACTCGTCGTGTTTGGAGGACAAAGAATGCTGAGTTGCATCCAAAGAACACCATACCTACTGTGAAGCATGGGGGTGGAAACATCATGCTTTGGGGCTGTTTTTCTGCAAAGGGACCAGGACGACTGATCCGTGTAAAGGAAAGAATGAATGGGGCCATGTATCGTGAGATTTTGAGTGAAAACCTCCTTCCATCAGCAAGGGCATTGAAGGTGAAACGTGGCTGGGTCTTTCAGCATGACAATGATCCCAAACACACCGCCCGGGCAACGAAGGAGTGGCTTCGTAAAAAGCATTTCAAGGTCCTGGAGTGGCCTAGCCAGTCTCCAGATCTCAACCCCATAGAAAATCATTGGAGGGAGTTGAAAGTCCGTGTTGCCCAGCGACAGCCCCAAAACATCACTGCTCTAGCGGAGATCTGCATGGAGGAATGGGCCAAAATACCAGCAACAGTGTGTGAAAACCTTGTGAAGACTTACAGAAAACGTTTGACCTGTGTCATTGCCAACAAAGGGTATATAACAAAGTATTGAGAAACTTTTGTTATTGACCAAATACTTATTTTCCACCATAATTTGCAAATAAATTCATAAAAAATCCTACAATGTGATTTTCTGGATTTTTTTTTCTCATTTTGTCTGTCATAGTTGACGTGTACCTATGATGAAAATTACAGGCCTCTCGTCTTTTTAAGTGGGAGAATTTGCACAATTGGTGGCTGACTAAATACTTTTTTCCCCCACTGTAGATGGAAAACAGGCGCTGGACAAAAAGGTCAGGTGTTTTAACCGCACAGTGATACTGATATGCAGCCGGAATATAAAAACAGATCATTCTCTGTACAGTTATTGCTCCCAACGCACTCATTCTCCCCCTCCCGTGTATTCACTAACGGAAACCTCTGTGTTCACCTTGTTCCAATTAGATCAGCCTCTCTATTGTAACCCTCACCCTAATGTAGGACTACATGGCATAGTATGAATAATCGCACACACATACCCTACGTAGCATTTCCCGTGTAGTAGCAGTTTATGCTTAATTAATAGGCCTATGCAAGGACACAGTATCTATCCACTTTTAGACTCACTGTGACCCCTTGTCATGGATGACATGTTGTACGCGTCCCAAATGGCCCCCTATTCCCTATGAATGTGCCTATGGATGATTCTACAGAAGTGATGCTGGAGGAAACAGGTACAAACATAACCTGAAAGGCCACTCAGCAAGGAAGAAGCCACTGCTCCAAAACCGCCATAAAAAAGCCAGACTACGGTTTGCAACTGCACATTGGGGACAAAGATCGTACTTTTCTGAGAAATGTCCTCTGGTCTGATGAAACAAAAATATAACTGTTTGACCATCGTTATGTTTGGAGGAATAAGGGGGATGCTTGCTACCCGAAGAACACCATCCCAACCGTGAAGAACGGCGGTGGCAGCATCATGCTGTGGGGGTGCTTTGCTGCAGGAGGGACTGGTGCACTTCACAAAATAGATGGCATCATGAGGAAGGAAAATTATGTGGATATATTGAAGCAGCATCTCAAGACATCAGTCAGGAAGTTAAAGCTTGGTCACAAATGGGTCTTCCAAATGGACAATGACCCCAAGCATACTTCCAAAGTTGTGGCAAAATGGCTTAAGGACAACAAAGTCAAGGTCTTGGAGTGGCCATCACAAAGCCCTGACCTCAATCCTATAGAAAATGTGTGGGCAGAACTGAAAAAGCGTGTGCGAGCAAGGAGGCTTACAAACCTGACTCAGTTACACCAGCTCTGTCAGGAGGAATGGGCCAAAATTCACCCAACTTATTGTGGGAAGCTTGTGGAAGGCTACCCGAAACGTTTGACCCAAGTTAAACAATTTAAAGGCAATGCTACCAAATACTAATTGAGTGTATGTAAACTTCTGACCCACTGGGAATGTGATGAAAGAAATAAAAGCTGAAATAAATCATTCTCTCTACTATAATTCTGACATTTCACATTCTTAAAATAAAGTGGTGATCCTAACTGACCTAAGACAGGGAATTTTGACTAGGATTAAATGTCAGGAATTGTGAAAAACTGAGTTTAAATGTATTTGGCTAAGGTGTATGTAAACTTAATAATAATAATATGCCATTTAGCAGACGATTTTATCCAAAGCGACTTACAGTCGTGCGTGCATAAATGTTTGTTTATGGGTGGTCCCGGGGATCGAACCCACTACCTTGGCGTTACAAGCGCCGTGCTCTACCAGCTGAGCTACAGAGGACCACAACTGTACATGTACAAATTACCTCAACCAACCTGTACCCCCGCACATTGACTTGGTACCGATACCCCCTGTATATAGCCTTGTTATTGTTATTTTATTGTGTTACTTTTTATTTTATTTTTTACTTTAGTTTATTTAGTAAGTATTTTCTTAACTCTATTTCTTGAACTGCATTGTTGGTTAAGGGCTTGTAAGTAAGCATTTCACAGTAAGGTCTACACCTGCTGTATTCGGCGCATGTGACAAATAACATTTGATTTGATTTGAACTTATTGCACATTGTTGTGATGAGCCGGTCCCCTTAGAATAAGGCTGCTACTTGGTCAAATCATAATTCATATTCTATACCAAATACACTGCATATCAATAAAGATCTTACAATGTGTGCAGATCATGTAATTCTACTGTATGTTCCTTTCTTTGTATTTACTTTAGTAGTATCAAACTTCATCCAGATATTACACTGTTGGTGTGCACGGAGAATAACATTATTAGTTAGCTTGTATTCTCTGAACAATAACCCCAGTGTTGCTGTACCAGGATGTGTATATACTGTAATATGGGTTATAGCCAAGACAGGAGGAAGTGGCCGCTGGTTAGAACACAGACTTGGTTCTAATGTCAGTGGTGCCATCTTATTATACCAGAACCCTTTAAAAGATTGTAACATTGGGAACTCAATATGTTATCAATATGTGATAGAACCCTGAGCACAAGAGTAGTCTGTAATGAACATATATATTGGCTCGCTATACATTGTGATAATTTTATTTTCCATTGCATTGTTTGCTCAGATTGGAATTGTAGTTGGTTGTGTAAACATGGTCAGAACGGGCATTGAATGATAAACAGAACAAAACATGGACCCATTTTGGGATAATTATTTTTTACAATGTCATCCACATCTCACTTTACGTTAATGTTACAATATCTCTGCTGGCTCAGCCTGTCCATGGTCTGCGTCACTCTACTTTGGTTTTGATACAAGCATCATGAAACACAACACATTCATTTGACTTGGTGAAAATCTTATTTTTGATCTGACTTGCTTACCACTTTTTCCATGTGGTTTCCTCCTTCACAGACTCCATGAAATGATGACATCTTCCTAAATATTTGGTAAAATTATTACTTTTGTGTATGGTTTCCTAGAGACAAGGGTAGCTCAACATACCCCTTTGGCAAAACTTACCCCACTCTCTCCTACTGGTAAAGGAGTGGTTTACTCACTGAGCTATATCGGAACTTATATCATATGGATTAACTTCTCCTCACAGTTAGCTATTCTATAGCTAGTTAGCCAAACTTGTATAGCTAGTTGGTAGTTAGTGACCCATAGGCCCTACTCTTGCTGCTGTAGGGTAGCGCCACCTTTCATTATAACACGTCTCCAGAAACAAGGAGGTGTCTGAGCTGTGTTGACATTTCACCTATCCACTTCGTCCACTTTTAACATGAGCTACATCACTAGTTATCCAGCTAATGTTAGCTAGGTAGAAATGAAGCCGCAACCCCCTGACAAGTACGCAAATGTCACTAGCTGGCCGGGCTGGTTACTTCGCACATTGGCTACGTGAATGTCAGTAGCTAATCACAAAGCTTGCTAGATTAGCTTTTTTTGTTTTTTTTTACTCACCATTTCATCTTCAGCCCAACAGCTCCCAGTCGAAGTGCATCGCCAATAGCAACAAGATGTAAAGAGGAAGTAATGACGTGTGAAACATTATAGGTGGTTCCAAATAAACTCAGCCCTGAAAAGAAACATAGTCTGAAAAGTATACGGACGTCATTTTATTGGGTAAATACACAGCATTCCCACTTCGGATTTCCCACTCCAAGCCCAAATATGTCATACTTTGACTGAAACCATGACTTATTCATTTAAGTATTTGTGTAACATCATGGGTAAACTCTGGGCATCATATTATTATTATTATTATTATTATTATTATTATTATTATTATATATTTCAGCAGAAAAAAAGTGGATTTTTGCTCTTGTGGGCTTTTAACTTGTCATGGTCTCAACTCACTGGGTCTGGGTCTGGATCTTGGGACCAATGTCCTGGTATAAATCTTGGTCTTGGCTCCTGGATAACACATTTACATTATATTTCACATTTACTTACATTTTAGTCATTTAGCAGACGCTCTTATCCAGAGCGACTTACATTTTTAAAAAAATTATACTGGCCCCCCGTGGGAATCGAACCCACAACCCTGGTGTTGCAAACGCCATGCTCTACCAACTGAGCTACATCCCTGCCGGCCATTCCCTCCCCTACCCTGGGCAAATTGTGCACCTCCCCATGGGTCTCCCGGTCGTGGACGGCTACGACAGAGCCTGGATTCGAACCAGGATCTCTAGTGGCACAGCTAGCACTGCGATGCAGCGCCTTAGACCACTGCGCCACTCCGGACACCTTAGGCTTTGGTTTACAAACCATAGGCAATGCTCTCTGATCATTGGCTGATCGCTCCCAACCCATAGGAATCCCCACCCAGTGGACTACATTAAAATGGTGGAAGGCCTCCATGGCAACATCTATACTAAAATGAGTCCTCCATTTATCTCTATGATTTAGACTTGACACCAAAACGCCCGTTATTTTAACAAAATAAAGATATGTAAAGTGATCAACATCTAACAAAAATAATTAATTAGATGCGTAAGTAATTAAATCAATCAACAAGTTTCAGATTCATACAATCAACATTGAACATTTTACAGAGAACAATAGAGATTATATTTCTTTAAATTAAATTGAAAGGTTTTGAAAATCATGTTTAAAAATCACGTGTTTACTATTTTGTTAATTTCTCAAATGAATCTGTAATAGAAGGTTAATCAAAAGTATCACTACTGTGCACAGTTCTCTCTTTATTGGTACTTTTTCACAATGTTTTGGTAGTGACACATTTATTGGGGTGGTAAGGAATTCAGGTAAATATTTCAAATGCGCACACACACACACACACACACACACACACACACACACACACACACACACACACTCACACACACACATACGCTGTGCCAAAAGGTGTCCAGGGAAATGAAGAATGTACTCTCTGACACCCCCTCATTTAATTGGCTATACTAAATATTTAACCAATGATATGAGGTCAAATATATCTATACTAAATAAATCAAATCAAATCACATTTTATTTGCCACATGCGCCGAATACAGCAGGTGTAGTAGACCCAGTGGCGGCTCCTGAAAAAATTCTCAGGAGGGGCTATTTTTCTGATGATTTAGGTGACCTACACACATTTTAAAAAAGATATGTCCAGCAACAACATGAAGACAGGGGCAGCATATAAGTCAATACCAGATGCATTTATTGACTGATCTGGGGAGATGGATTCCAGTTTCTGTGACAGATTATAAATAATCTCTGATGCCTTTGTTATATTAGCTTTTGGTTGAATGTACTGTCGTAGTAAATATATAATGTTATAGCTTGGTCTGACTAAAATCTTGTGCATGACCCATTTTGTGTTGGGCGTTTGTTTTCAATCACTGCTGTTCCTATCCTATAACAATGGACAAAAGAGTCCTATCTTGTCAGCCTTGTCAGCAGGTGGCCAAGGACAACACCCACGCCATAGGTCTCTCAGTTCTTCCAACTCACAAGTTCTTGCTCTGAGGACACACACACACACACACACACACACACACACACACACACACACACACACATCATCACTGATAACACACACACACACACACATCATCACTGTTAAACACACACACACACACACACAAAAATCCCCTCTCTTTAGGCTGAACATTTGAAGACAGAGAACCCGACTCAGAGCCAATGCAACAGTGGAGGGGACCTCGCCCAACTCATCAGGACCAATCAGAAGATCAGAACTACTAGATTCAACCTACATCATTTATTGTATAAAATGTCTGCACACAATGTTTTCGGGGCTCTCTTCAGATAGCACCCTAAGAGTTTGACGAACGAGTCCGTGCACGCGATTCCAGATATCTTTACCTCTGAATAAACTGCCTTTATTATACCATATCCACCCTGTCCAAAGTCTCTACTTGGTCTCAGTTCTCCAGTAAACTTGTGATTATCAACAGTACACAACGGTAACAAACAATTGGGGGAACTCACGGGGCAGATAGTAAGGTCGCAGTGACACAGAAAGCAGTTCAATGTCGGGGGTACAGAGTCGCTCTCTTACCAGGATCGATTTTCCCTGTGACTGTCAGATCGCGGTCCGCTCTGACCAGGGTGAAGCCGGCCGGCTCCACTTCTCTGTCCGGGACTCTGTCATCCAGCCAAGTCTCCCAGCTGTATTGGATTCCGCTGCCAGCAGCGTTTTCATTATTTAGTCCGTTCGTAGCGGGTATGTACACGATCAACAAGATCAGTCCAAAACCCACCACTGGAAATCCATGGTTGGCAGAATGTTTGTAAACTAAGTGTACAAATTAAAAACATAAAATAACGCCACTAAGTGTACAAATTAAAAACATAAGATAACGCCACACTGCAGGTCGCAACAGAGACGCTGCTAGCCGCTATTTTCTTAGTTACGTTCATGGTTACGTCACGTATGACGAAAGCGCGTAAGTGCAAGCCCACAGACACCCATAGAGATTGTATTGAAAGCTTTGAAATTTGAAAAAAATTGATTTTACATGGGAGTCTATGACAGACTTCTGGGCGATTTTCAACATGACTGAAATCGCCCCAAAAACGGGCGGGGCCATTTGAAGCACGACTTTAGCCTGATTTGACATTTAGTGGCAGTCAGATCAGATTAGAACACTGATAACTACTGTTGCCGTGATATAATTGATTAGAAAAAAAATCCCTTCCTTTTCCCGTTTGGCAGTGCGTCGCCCATATCGCCCTATTGAACACACCGCCCCTGAGTAGACCTTACAGTGAAACGTTTACTTGCAAGCCCTTAACCAACAATTCAGTTTTAAGAAAGAATAAAAAAAGTGTTAAGTAAAAAATAGATAAGAAATAAAGATATCAAATAATTAAAGAGCAGCAATAAAATAAAATAACATTAGGGAGGCTATATACAGGGGTGTACCGGTACAGAGTCAATGTGCGGGGGCACCGGTTAGTCGAGGTAATTTAGGTAATATGTACATGTAGGTAGAGTTAAAGTGACTATGCATAGATAATAAACAGAGTAGCAGCAGCGTAAAAGAGGGGGTGGGGGTGGGGTGGGGTGGGGGGGGGGCAATGCAAATAGTCCGGATAGCCATGATTAGCTGTTCAGGAGTCTTATGGCTTGGGGCTAGAAGCTGTTAAGAAGCCTTTTGGACCTAGACTTGGCGCTCCGGTACCGCTTGCCGTGCGGTAGCAGAGAGAACAGTCTATGACTAAGGTGGCTGGAGTCTTTGACAGTTTTTAGGACTTTCCTCTGACGCCGCCTGGTATAGAGGTCCTGGATGGCTGGAAGCTTGGCCCCAGTGATGTACTGGGCCGTACGCACTACCCTCTGTAGTGCCTTGAGGTCGGAGGCCGAGCAGTTGCCAAACCAGGCGGTGATGCAACCAGTCAGGATGCTCTCAATGGTGCAGCTGTAGAATGTTTTGAGGATCTGAGGACCCATGACAAATCTTTTCAGTCTCCTGAGGGGGAATAGGCTTTGTCGTGCCCTCTTCACGACTGTCTTGGTGTGTTTGGACCATGATAGTTTGTTGGTGATGTGGACACCAAGGAACTTGAAGCTCTCAACCTGTTCCACTACAGCCCGTCGATGAGAATTGTCTTGATCACGTTGAGGGAGAGGTTGTTATCCTGGCACCACATGGCCAGGTCTCTGACCTCCTCCCTAAAGGCTGTCTCATCGATGTCGGTGATCAGGCCTACCACTGTTGTGTCGTCGGCAAACTTAATGATGGTGTTGGAGTCGTGCCTGGCCATGCAGTCATGGGTGAACAGGGAGTACAGGAGGGGACTGAGCACGCACCCCTGAGGGGCCCCCGTGTTGAGGATCAGCGTGGCAGATGTGTTGTTACCTACCCTTACCACCTGGGGGCAGCCCGTCAGGAAACCCAGGATCCAGTTGCAGAGGGAGGTGTTTAGTCCCAGGGTCCTTAGCTTAGTGATGAGCTTTGAGGGCACTATGGTGTTGAACGCTGAGCTGTAGTCAATTAATAGTATTCTCACGTAGGTGTTCCTCTTGTCCAGGTGGGAAAGGGCAGTGTGGAGTGCAATAGAGATTGCATCATCTGTGGATCTGTTGGGGCGGTATGCAAATTGGAGTGGGTATAGGGTTTCTGGGATAATGGTGTTGATGTGAGCCATGACCAGCCTTTCAAAGCACTTCATGGCTACAGACGTGAGTGCTACGGGTCTGTAGTCATTTAGGCAGGTTATCTTGGTGTTCTTGGTAACAGGGACTATGGTGGTCTGCTTGAATATGAAGTGATACGAAGTCAAATATATCTATACTAAATATATAACCAATGAAAGGAAGTCAAATATATCTATTCTAAATATATAACCAATGATATGAAGTCAAATATTTATATTCTAAATATATAACCAATGATATGAAGTCAAATATATATTGTGTGTAAAGGAATCATTTGGAGATCCTTCTATTTGATATCTCAAAAACAACACAAATCTGTGACAAAATGTATCCGTCTGTGTGTAAAGAAAACAGGATGCAACACAATTATAATGTATGACTTTATTACAATAGAGACATGGAGAACAGTGGGGATGTGACACACACACACACACACACACACACACACACACACTGACACAGAATGTGGAGAACAGTGGGGATCTGATTGTGTAATTTACTATAATGATTAGAGAGACGCCTCACCACATTGGTTCTCTGTCTGTGGCTGTCATAATATGTGGTGATACACACACACAGACACACACACACACACACACACACACACACACACACAGACACACACACACACACACACACACACACACACACACAGACACACACACACACACACACACACACACACACACACACACAGACACACACACACAGAGACACACACACACACACAGAAACACACACACAGACACACACACACACAGACAGACACACACACACACACACACACAATTATTCACTAAACCCCTTGACTCTTTCCAACAGGAACCACGTGGAGTCATGTGGTGGAGATGTGTTTTTTTCTGTCTTTCTAACCTTTTGGGAGGTTGATTATGTGTAATTGGGAAAAGAGATGCCAAAAAAAAAAAAAAAACACATTGGGTTATGTCCCAAATGGCACCCTATTCCTTCTACAGTGATATGAGTCCTGGTCAAAAGTAGTGCACCGTTTGGCATGGGCCCATGTTCATTAAATGAATGCCGTGTCATTTCACTGATTGGGAGAAACACTGAGGTTAATTTTGACACAGGAGAACAGATGCAGATGATTAGAAAGTATTAACATTTTTAGATTTTCACACTTGGATAGTCTCAGAAACACCAGGCCTGCTGAAAAACACGCAGTTTGATACGTTCACCTCGGGAAGGACACAAATCCATGAAAAAAAAAATGGTTGGCTGGCAAATGTCATGATAATATGGCATAAGTAGTAACTTCTAACTAGCCACAGAGAATATAACCATTTCTCAGTAACACATGCTTCAGAAACAACACAAACCTGTGAATAAATATAGTTCTGAAACTATATTTAGAACTTGAACCTGAACACATTACGGCATAGGGCGTAACTGCTAGCTAGCCCCCCGCAAAGATGACCATTTCCCCTTTTTAACACATGCTTCAGGTCACCTGTGCCCTCTGTAACATACATACTCTTAATCACATCCCTGGTGTGGTATCCAATCAAGTTGGTTGCCAGGCTTTGTTTGATCTGGACTCTTCACTAAAGGTCCCAGTACATACAGTAACCTGATTGGTCGAATCCGCCATGATGATGATCTAGGATCAGTTTTTTCCTTTTACATCATAATAAATACGATTATATTGACAGGGGAGACCTGATCCTAGATCATCAGTCCTACTCTGGGACACTTGAATACAGGCTCCATGTAGAAATGTTCATATCAGCATTGTTTAACTTTAACTGGGAGCCATTGGCAAAAGGGGGATGTTTTACAGAGTAGCCATACATATAATTATATATGACCTTTTGATGCAGTAACACAAGGACAAAGAGCAATTGCGGGCCAACCAACAGACGTGCTATAACACTTGTATAGTATAGGGGAGAGTGGGGTAAGTTGAGCCAAAGGGTTTCTGGGAAACCATACACAAAAATGTATCATTTTAAACAAATATTTAGGAAGAGGTAATAATTTCATGGAGTCTGTGAAGGAAGAAATCACATGGGGAAAATGGCAAGTTAGTTCCAAGAAACTGATTTTCACAAAAGTAAAATGCATTTCTCGTGTTTCTTGATGCTTGTATCTAAACCAAAGTAGACACTTTTAAGATTGTTTTGTACATCGGTTGGGGGGTCTCTATAAGCTTCAATATGAGGTTCTGAGGCCAATGGCAAGTTGAGCAATTTGAAGTGTTTTCTTCCCAGGTGTAATGCAAGACATTATCGCTGGGATATGAGGAAACATCAGGGCCTGGGCTATGCTAAAGTGTTAAAAAAAAAAAGGTGCTTTAAATGAATGAAAGACAAAAAAAAAAGTGATTGTGATTGTGTTTAATTGTGTTTGGGAAATAAAGATAGACATGGTTTTAAAAAGGTAGTGGTAATGTTTCACTCAGTACAGAAACTTGTAGACAGCTTAATTCACCCTGTCCTGCGGCTCAACTTAATTAATACCTGGGGTAAGTTGTGCCAAGAGACCACATTTCTTTGGACAAGCAATGTTTTCAAAACGGTAATGTTTACATTAATTCTGATTGTTTCCAGGGATACACAACATCCTGAAATATAACAAATATATATCTTTGTTAAAAAATAATGCTTGACGGAGTGATGCTGTATGTAAAAAATGACTCAAATTACACCACTCTCCCCTACTCCTTGTGTTTCGTGGTTGTTGTGTTTTGCATAATAAAACACACACACAAACACACACACACACACACAAACACACACAAACACACACACACACACACACACACAAACACACAAACACACAAACACACACACAAACACACACACACACACACACAAACACACACACACACACAAAAACAAACAACAAAATAGGGTTTGACTCTTCACACTCACTCCTCCACGAATTCCAGCAACTCCTCTCTGGCCGCAGGTACAGGTTACCTAAGGTTAAAAAAAAAATAGGGCAAAGTATTATTTTATACTGATTGCAATTCTGCAATTTAACAAAGTGCTGGACTAATTGCACATGAACTCTTTACTTTAACATGTAGCCCTTTTTGACATTTTGATTATGAAATGTCACTTACCCAGGTTACTTGCTTGTAAATATCCTTTGCTATTTGCTGTTGTTTTTATGTTTATTTTTTATATGTGATTTCATTTGTATGTTTTATGACTGCTGCACAATGAATTGCCTCTCTGAGGACATAAAATAAAAATAAAAAATAAAACTGAATCACACACACACTCCTGCTTGACACCATAGTACAGTACAGACTAACTGATTCAGTCCTGCTTGACACTATAGTACAGTACAGACTAACTGATTCACTCCTGCTTGACACTATAGTACAGTACAGACTAACTGATTCAGTCCTGCTTGACACTATAGTACAGTACAGACTAACTGATTCACTCCTGCTTGACACTATAGTACAGTACAGACTAACTGATTCAGTCCTGCTTGACACTATAGTACAGTACAGACTAACTGATTCACTCCTGCTTGACACTATAGTACAGTACAGACTAACTGATTCAGTCCTGCTTGACACCATAGTACAGTACAGACTAACTGATTCAGTCCTGCTTGACACTATAGTACAGTACAGACTAACTGATTCACTCCTGCTTGACACCATAGTACAGTACAGACTAACTGATTCACTCCTGCTTGACACCATAGTACAGTACAGACTAACTGATTCACTCCTGCTTGACACCATAGTACAGTACAGACTAACTGATTCAGTCCTGCTTGACACCATAGTACAGTACAGACTAACTGATTCAGTCCTGCTTGACGCTATAGTACAGTACAGACTAACTGATTCACTCCTGCTTGACACCATAGTACAGTACAGACTAACTGATTCACTCCTGCTTGACACCATAGTACAGTACAGACTAACTGATTCTCACTAAAGTAAACTCAGGTCTACATACAGTATGTAGAGAGGGGAAAGACTCCCAGTGAAAACTTACTAACCCTTAGAATTTATGATGCAATATATTTTACACTGGGCTAGGTTTGACAGCAAGTCTTATGACATGTCTTCATCCAGGATCTTATTTATAATTCCTGGACTTCAATTTTTTTAATTCCTCATTTCACTGGTAAAGGTCTTGGTCTTAATGGGTTCATTTATCATAGATGTGTGCCTGTGTGTGTGTGAGAGAGAGAGAGAGAGAGAGAGAGAGAGAGAGAGAGAGAGAGAGAGAGAGAGAGAGAGAGAGAGAGAGAGAGGAGATAGTAGGGAGAGAGGGAGAGAGAGAGAGGATATAGGAGGGAGAGAGAGAGGAGTTGAGCATCTCTGAAATGTGTGTGTGTGAGAGAGAGAGACAGAGAGAGAGAGAGAGAAATAGAGAGAGTGTGAGAGAGATATAAATAGAGAGAGTGTGAGAGAGAGAGAGAGGGAGAGAGAGAGAGAGAGAGAGAGAGAGAGAGAGGAGATAGTAGGGAGAGAGAGAGAGAGAGAAAGAGAGAGAGAGCGAGAGAGAGAGAGAGAGAGAGAGAGAGAGAGAGAGAGAGGAGAGAGAGGGAGAGAGAGAGAGAGATGAGATAGTAGGGAGAGAGGGAGAGAGAGAGAGAGAGAGAGAGGATATAGGAGCGAGAGAGAGAGAGAGAGGAGTTGAACATCTCTGAAAAGTGGTGACGTGTGATGTAGTAATACAAGGCAGCCAGCAGAGGTCGTCTTTGTGCCTCATTCCTTCTCAACATTAAGAGAAATGTCTCATTTACATAAGTATTCACACCCCTGAGTCAATACCTTGTAGAAGCTCCTTTGGCAGCGATTACAGCTGTGAATCTTTCTGGGTAAGTCTCTAAGAGCTTTTCACACCTGGATTGTGCAACATTTTTCCATTATTCTTTTCAAATTTCTTCAAGCTCTGTCAAATTGGTTGTTGATCATTGCTAGACAACCATTTTCAGGTCTTGCCATAGATTTTCAAGTAAATGTAAGTAAAAACTGTAACTCTGCCATTCAGGAACATTCACTGTCTTATTGGTAAGCAACTCCAGTGTAGATTTGGCCTTGTGTTTTAGGATATTGTCCTGCTGAAAGGTGAATTCATCTCCTAGTGTCTGTTGGAACGCAGTCTGAACCAGGTTTTCCTCTAGGATTTTGTCTGTGCGTAGCAACAAAAAAAAAATCCTGAAAAACTCCCCAGTCCTTAACGATGACAAGCATACCCATAACAGGATGGAGCCGCCACTATGCTTGAAAATATGGAGAGTGGTACTCAGAAATGAACAGCAAGGAGACAGGAAGTCATGTAACGAAAGTTCTCTAAAAACAAAAGTAGGAACACATCTTGATCATCAATCTTAACAAAGTAGGAACATCTTTATCCATCTATCTTAATTAAAATTACTAAGTCTATAGTACTATCGAATGGAATTTATTTGGGTAAAAACATATACAAAAATATTTACAATGTATTCCATACAGCAGGGGTGTTCAACTCTGACCCTACGAGGTCACAAACTACTCTATCCCCTACAGCAGGGGTATTCAACTTAAGTATCAAAAGTAAAAGTACAAGTATTAATCATTTCCATTTCCTTACATTAAGCAAACCAGACGGCACAATTGTATTTATATTTTGTATTTATGGATAGCCAGGGGCACACTCAGACATCATTTACAAACTAAGCATGTGTGTTTAGTGAGTCCGCCAGATCAGAGGCAGTAGGGATGACCAGGGATGTTCTCTTGATAAGTGCGTGAAATAGACCATTTTCCTGTCAAAATGCAACGAGTACTTTTGGGTGTCAGGAAAAAGTAAAAAGTACATTATTTTCTTTATGAATGTAGTGAAGTAAAAGTAAAAGTTGGCAAAAATATAAATAGTAAAGTAAAGTACAGATACCCCAAAAAAACTACTTAAGTAGTACTTTAAAGTATTTTTACTGAAGTACTTTGCACCACTAACCGTCCACCCAGGGGACCCAGGAACGAGTTTGGGAAACACTGATCTAGAATAGTAAAAACATTATTCACATGGATGGCCCCAGCAGGAATTGAACCATCTACACCTTGTTGCAAGCGCCACACTCTTCCAACTGGAATAGAATAGTGAGACAATATCTGGAGGATGGCACTTAAAGGGGCAATCAGCACTTGAACACCTGTTTCTGTAAAAAGCTGGAAAAATATAACCCCTCTCAAATACATTTACATAATTTAGCAGACGCTCTTATCCAGAGCGACTTACAAATTGGTGAATTCAACTTATGATAGCCAGAGGGACAACCACTTTTCTTTTTTTTATGGGGGGGGGGGGGGGGGGGGGGGGGGGGGGAGGGGGGGGATAGAAGGATTACTTTATACTATTCCAGGTATTCCTTAAAGAGGTAGGGTTTCAAGTGTCTCCTGAAGGTGGTCAGTGACTCCGCTGTCCTGGCGTCGTGGGGGAGCTTATTCCACCATTGGGGTGCCAGAGCAGCGAATAGCTTTGACTGGGCTGAGCGGGAACTGTGCTTCCGTAGAGGTAGGGGAGCTAGCAGGCCAGAGGTGGATGAACGTAGTGCCCTCGTTTGGGTGTAGGGTCTGATCAGAGCCTGAAGGTAAGGAGGTGCCGTTCCCCTCACAGCTCCGTAGGCAAGAACCATGGTCTTGTAGTAGATGCGAGCCTCAACTGGAAGCCAGTGGAGTGTGCGGACGAGCGGGGTGATGATGAGAGAACTTGGGAAGGTTGAACACCAGACGGGCTGCAGCGTTCTGGATAAGTTGTAGGGTTTTAATGGCACAGGCAGGGAGCCCAGCCAACAGCGAGTTGCAGTAATCCAGACGGGAGATGACAAGTGCCTGGATTAGGACCTGTGCCGCTTTCTGTGTAAGGTAGGGTCGTACTCTGCGAATGTTGTAGAGCATGAACCTGCAGGATCGGGTCACCGCTTTGATGTTAGCGGAGAATGACAGGGTGTTGTCCAGGGTCACGCCAAGGTTCTTTGCACTCTTGGAGGAGGACACAATGGAGTTGTCAACCGTGATGGCGAGATCTTGGAGCGGGCAGTCCTTCCCCGGGAGGAAGAGCAGCTCCGTCTTGCCGAGGTTCAGCTTGAGGTGGTGATCCGTCATCCACACTGATATGTCTGCCAGACATGCAGAGATGCGAGTCGCCACCTGGTTATCAGAAGGGGGAAAGGAGAAAAATAATTGTCGTCTGCGTAGCACTGATTGGAGAGACCATGTGAGGATATGACAGAGCCAAGTGACTTGGTGTATAGAGAGAATAGGAGAGGGCCTAGAACTGAGCCCTGGAGGACACCAGTGGTGAGAGCACGTGGTGCGGAGACAGATTCTCGCCACGACACCTGGTAGGAGCGACCTGTCAGGTAGGACGCAATCCAAGAGTGAGCAGCGCCAGAGGTTCCCAACTCGGAGAGGGTGGAGAGGAGGATCTGATGGTTCACAGTATCAAAGGCAGCGGATAGGTCTAGAAGGATAAGAGCAGAGGAGAGAGAGTTAGCTTTAGCAGTGCGGATAGCCTCCGTGACACAGAGAAGAGCAGTCTCAGTTGAATGACCAGTCTTGAAACCTGACTGGTTTGGATCCAGAAGTTCATTCTGAGAGAGAAAGCAGGAGAGTTGGCTAGAGACGGCACGCTCAAGAGTTTTTGAGAGAAAAGAAAGAAGGGATACTGGTCTGTAGTTGTTGACATCGGAGGGATCGAGTGTAGGTTTTTTGAGGAGGGGTGCAACTCTCGCTTTCTTGAAGACGGAAGGGACATGGCCAGCGGTCAAGGATTAGTTGATGAGTGAGGTGAGGGAGAAGGTCTCCGGAAATGGTCTGGAGAAGAGAGGAGGGGATAGGGTCAAGCGGGCAGGTTGTTGGGCGGCCGGCCGTCACAAGTCGCAAGATTTCATCTGGAGAGAGAGGGGAGAAAGAAGTCAAAGCATAGGGTAGGGCAGTGTGAGCAGGACCAGCGGTGTCATTTGACTTAATAAATGAGGATTGGATGTCGTCAACCTTCTTTTCAAAATGGTTGACGAAGTCATCCACAGAGAGGGAGGAGGGAGGGGGAGGAGGAGGAGGATTCAGCAGGGAGGAGAAGGTGGCAAAGAGCTTCCTAGGGTTAGAGGCAGAGGCTTGAAATTCAGAGTGGTAGAAAGTCGCTTTGGCAGTGGAAACAGAGGAAGATAATGTAGAGAGGAGGGAGTGAAAAGATGCCAGGTCCGCAGGGAGTCTAGTTTTCCTCCATTTCCACTCGGCTGCCCGGAGCCCTCTTCTGTGAGCTCGCAATGAGTCGTCAAGCCACGGAGCAGGAGGGGAGGACCGAGCCGGCCGGGAGGATAGGGGACATAGAGTCAAAAGATGCAGAAAGGGAGGAGAGGAGGGTTGAGGAGGCAGAATCAGGAGATCGGAGGGAGAAGGATTTAGCAGAGGGAAGAGATGATAGGATGGAAGAGGAGAGCGTAGCAGGAGAGAGAGAGCTAAGGTTGCGACAGCACATTACCATCTGAGTAGGGGCAGAGTGAGTAGTGTTGGAGGAGAGGGAGAGAGAAAAGGATACAAAGTAGTGGTCGGAGACTTGGAGGGGAGATGCAGTGAGATTAGTAGAAGAACAGCATCTAGTAAAGATGAGGTCAAGCGTAATGCCTGCCTTGTGAGTAGGGGGGGACAGTGAGAGGGTGAGGTCAAAAGAGGAAAGGAGTGGAAAGAAGGAGGCAGAGAGAAATGAGTCAAAGGCAGACATAGGGAGGTTAAAGTCACCCAGAACTGTGAGGGGTGAGCCATCCTCAGGAAAGGATCTTATCAAGGCGTCAAGCTCATTGATGAACTCTCCAAGGGAACCTGGAGGGCGATAAATGACAAGGATGTTAAGCTTGAATGGGCTAGTGACTGTGAAAGCATGGCATTCAAATGAGGAGATAGACAGATGGGTCAGGGGAAAAAGAGAGAATGTCCACTTGGGAGAGATGAGGATTCCTGTGCCACCGCCGCGCTGACCAGATGCTCTCGGGGTATCCGAGAACACATGGTCAGACGAGGAGAGAGCAGTAGGAGTAGCAGTGTTTTCAGTGGTAATCCATGTTTCCATCAGCGCAAAAAAGTCGCGGGACTGGAGGGTGGCATAGGCTGAGATGAACTCTGCCTTGTTGGCCGCAGAACAGCAGTTCCAGAGGCTCCCAGAGACCTGGAACTCCACGTGGGTCGTGCGCGCAGGGACCACCAGATTAGAGTGCACGTTGTGTGAAGCGTTTGTATGGCCTGTGCAGAGAGGAGAGAACAGGGATAGACAGACACATAGTTGACAGGCTACAGAAAACGGCTACAATAATGCAAAGGAGATCGGAATGAAATGAACTAAACATCTGGGAAAGCGAGAGAGCGGGGCCTCCCTCACTTACGTTTCACTGAAACACTCAAATATAACTCTCCCGACTTCCACTTTAGAAATTATAATTGTCGTAAACTACAGCGGTTCAATGTTTTCTAGAAATAGACTCTAACTTAGTTTATTCAGCTAGCTAACTTGGTACAGTATTCTTCCGTGAAAACCGTCCAGGGCACCGAATCCTATGACGCCATTGCCAACTAGCATGCCAGCCTCCAATAACACGGTTTAGCACCAATATTCTGAAAAATATAACCAATGATGTCCGAGGAAAGACCTGTGTTCATTATTTGATGTACATGTAGTTATTGTTGTTGTAATATCGCAAACGGTTGTGGCAGTTTCACCGCTAACAAGTCCATCTTTAAAAGTATTATTAAGTATTATTAAGTATATTAAAATCACTTGTTTCCAAAAGTGGTCCTCGATGGTAAAAACTAAATAAAACACCATATGACAAATAACACTTCTAAAGCATCTAAGAACTACAGTATTTATAAACACAGTATAGGGGGCAGCAGGTAGCTTTAGTGGGTAAGAGCGTTGTGCCAGTAACCGAAAGGTTCTAATCCCCGAGCCGACTAGGTGAAAAATCTGTCGATGTGCCCTTGAGCAAGGCACTTAACCCTAATTGCTCCTGTATGTCGCTCTGGATAAGAGCGTCTGCTAAATGGCTAAAATGTAAAACACTTCTCATGTGTAACGTCCCCCTATACAGTAAAGTCTCTTATGATCCAGGTAGTCTCATAACATTTGATTCTGAGAACATGATTCGGGTCATGCCAGTTCTGTAGTCCGTGGCAACAAGGAGCTCTCTAAATGATCCCCAACCACCCATAGTCAGGGCTAGCTTAAATACAGACACAAACAGACACACTCATACACTTGCTTCTCTCAGGCAGGTCTGAGGTAGATGTATAGTGCATTGAGGCCTCCTTGTAACACCTCCTGGATGGGCTTGAGCAGAGGGTTGTGAACAATCTGTATTCCCTTATCCATAGGATGACATGCCTGCTTCCCTAACCTACATAACACAATACAAAATAATTTACTTTATTGACAATACAAAACAATTTACTTTATTGACAATACAAAACAACTTTATCTATCCAGTAAAAAAAAATATGTTTGTTTGAGGATTGCAGCTTTGCATCAGGTACATACAGACATCAACAACACACAGACACTTTACAGTAATAAAACAACACACCTAAACTTTACAGTAATAAAACAACACACAGACACTTTACAGTAATAAAACAACACACAGACACTTTACAGTAATAAAACAACACACCTAAACTTTACAGTAATAAAACAACACACAGACACTTTACAGTAATAAAACAACACACCTAAACTTTACAGTAATAAAACAACACACAGACACTTTACAGTAATAAAACAACACACCTAAACTTTACAGTAATAAAACAACACACAGACACTTTACAGTAATAAAACAACACACCTAAACTTTACAGTAATAAAACAACACACATACACTTTACAGTAATAAAACAACACACCTAAACTTTACAGTAATAAAACAACACACATACACTTTACAGTAATAAAACAACACACCTAAACTTTACAGTAATAAAACAACACACCTAAACTTTACAGTAATAAAACAACACACAGACACTTTACAGTAATAAAACAACACACCTAAACTTTACAGTAATAAAACAACACACATACACTTTACAGTAATAAAACAACACACCTAAACTTTACAGTAATAAAACAACACACATACACTTTACAGTAATAAAACAACACACATACACTTTACAGTAATAAAACAACACACCTAAACTTTACAGTAATAAAACAACACACAGACACTTTACAGTAACAAAACAACAAATGTACATAGACCTTGGATCAATGGCTAGAAAAGTTAAAGTACAATAACTACCATATCATGAACTATCGGCAAAGTTTCCCTCTAGAATGAGGATCTTCAGATTCACTAGGTCTTGGATCTGATCTGCTATGTTCTCTAGTCTGTTACCTGTCGGCCAGGTGGAGGAAGACCAAACCCTTCATACTGGTGGGAGAGGGGAGAGAGATCATCATTTACCTGTAGACCAGGTGGGGATGTGGACCATCCGGTTGTAGCTGAGGTTGAGCTTGGGAAGGTTCCTCGTGGCAGCCAGGCTGTTGGGGAGGTTCCTCGTGGCAGTCAGGCTGTTGGGGAGGTTCCTCGTGGCAGCCAGGCTGTTGGGGAGGTTCCTCTTGGCAGTCAGGCTGTTGGGGAGGTTCCTCATGGCAGTCAGGCTGTTGGGGAGGTTCCTCGTGGTAGTCAGGCTGTTGGGGAGGTTCCTCATGGCAGTCAGGCTGTTGGGGAGGTTCCTCATGGCAGTCAGGCTGTTGGGGAGGTTCCTCATGGCAGTCAGGCTGTTGGGGAGGTTCCTCATGGCAGTCAGGCTGTTGGGGAGGTTCCTCATGGAAGTCAGGCTGTTGGGGAGGTTCCTCATGGCAGTCAGGCTGTTGGGGAGGTTCCTCATGGCAGTCAGGCTGTTGGGGAGGTTCCTCATGGAAGTCAGGCTGTTGGGGGGGTCCAAATAACACTTCTAAAGCATCTAAGAACTACAGTATTTATAAACACAGTCAGGCTGTTGGGGAGGTTCCTCGTGGCAGTCAGGCATTTGAGGAGACCAGTCATCTGGTTGTTTGTTGGCCAGACTGAGCACCTCCAGCCTGCTGCAGGAACCCAGCTCCTCCGGCATCTTTGATATGGTGACATTATCATACATTAGTTAAATACATTACCGTGGCCCTAACTCCTCTGGCACCTTGATATGGTGACATTTACATTTACATTTTAGTCATTTAGCAGACACTCTTATCCAGAGCGACTTACAGTTAGTGCATACATTTTTTTTTTTTTCATACCCCCTGTGGGAATCGAACCCACAACCCTGGCGTTGCAAACGCCATGCTCTACCAACTGAGCTACATCCCTGAGCGACATTATCATACAGATGTAGGGTCTTGATTTGGGTCCAGTTTGGTACAGAAGGAAAATGTATCCTGCAGGAACAGGAAATGTGAATAATTATGTGGATTAAAATAAATGCAACATTTTGAAGGGGTTGTTAACTTTTTTTGTAAGGGAAATCAAGACTGAAATGTGTAAATGGATGTTACACAAACTTCAGAAGCCTATTTAAACCTCAAATACACTGCAAGCTTGACATTTCCCATCAACAGGGTGATCACATTAGGATTCTACATCTGTACTTTAACATCATTAGAGAACGAAAGGTACATTAGTTAGAGCAACACCGCCCCCAGGTGGTAAGGGTAGGTAACTACACATCCGCCACGCTGATCCTCAACACGGGGGCCCCTCAGGGGTGCGTGTTTAGTCCCCTCCTGACTGCATGGCCAGGCACGACTCCAACACCATCATTAAGTTTGCTGACGACACAACAGTGGTAGGCCTGATCACCGACAACGATGAGACAGCCTATAGGGAGGAGGTCAGAGACCTGTCCGTGTGGTGCCAGGACAACAACCTCTCCCTCAACATGATCAAGACAAAGGAGATGATTCTGGACTACAAGAAAAAGAAGAGGACCAAGCACGCCCCCATTCTCATCGAAGGGGCTGTAGTGGAGCAGGTTGAGAGCTTCAAGTTCCTTGATGTCCACATCACCAACAAACTAACATGGTCCAAGCACACCAAGACAGTCGTGAAGAGGGCACGACAAAACCTATTCCCCCTAAGGAGACTGAAAAGATTTGGCATGGGTCCTCAGATCCTCAAAAGGTTCTACAGCTGCACCATCGAGAGCATCCTGACTGGTTGCATCACTGCCTGGTATGGCAACTGCTCGGCCTCCGAATGCAAGGCACTACAGAGGGTAGTGCGTACGGCCCAGTACATCACTGGGGCCAAACCTCCTGCCATCCAGGACCTCTATACCAGGCGGTGTCAGAGGAAGGCTCTAAACATTGTCAAAGACTCCAGCCACCCTAGTCATAGACTGTTCTCTCTGCTACCACACGGCAAGTGGTACCGGAGCGCCAAGTCTAGGTCCAAGAGGCTTCTAAACTGCTACTACCCCCAAGCCATAAGACTCCTGAACATCTAATCAAATGGCTACCCAGACTATTTGCATTCCACTCTTTTACGCTGCTGCTACTCTGTTTATTATCTATGCATAGTCACTTTAATAACTCTACCTAAATGTACATATTACCTCAGTTACCTCGACTAACCGGTGCCCCCGCACATTGACTCGGTACCGGTACCCCCCTGTATATAACCTCGCTATTGTTATTTTTACTGCTGCTCTTGAATTATTGTTTATTTTTATTTCTTATTATTTAATTATTTAATGTTTTTTGGGTACTTTTTTGGTATTCTTTCTTAAAACTGCATTGTTGGTTAAGGGCTTTGTAAGTAAGCATTTCACTGTTGTATTCGGCGCACGTGACAAATAACATTTGATTTGATTTAAACACTTTTACATTGATTGTAGGCTACTTATCTTGAACGTAACCGTCTACACATATATCGTACGTCATGTGTTACTGTAAGTAATGTCTCATCGTCTCAACTCCCATGGTTGTTTGCCATGACAATGACACGAGGCTACCTGTACACAATCAGAGAGATTACTCCAGATCCAAGTCAAAATTTGACGTTTTGCAGGTCCCCAGGACGACGGGAGAGGCCCAGAGCTGGGATTGAGTCTACAGAGAAGGAGCTGCTTAGACCACTGCGCCATCCATCCACAATGAATTAGCAAGGCCAATCTTAATTAATGACTAAACTTAACCGAGGAGTTGCTTTTCTGTTTTAACCCTATCCCAAACCTTAATCCTTCACTTAACCAATCGGAATTAATGCCTGAACTTAATGAACCCTACCCCAAACCTTAATCCTTAACTTAACCAATCATAATTAATACCTGAACTTTTAACCAATTGGAATTAATGCCTGAATTTAACCCTAGAGTTATTTCTGTTTGAACCCTATCCCAAACTTTAACCCTTAACTTAACAGTAGAGTTGTTTCTGTGAGCCTAAATCTTCTGGAGCTCATGCGGGAGCTGTGTGCATAAATACAGGACATCTGGAGATGAAGTCCGTTTATTATCAAAAATAGACGTTTATCTAAGGACGTCAAGAAATGAAGTTAGACTGTGATATCTTGTAAACACACAAACATCATTTTTCCAAGAGGATAACAAAACCATTATCATCCTCATATCCATTATCATTATCAACATCAACGGTATCACCTAGCTCAGAGCCTCATGTTCAGAAATATAATGCTTTGAGTAAGTAATGTTCAGTACAGTGCCTTGCAAAAGTGTTCATCCCCCTTGGCGTTTTTCCTATTTTGTTGCATAACAACCTGTAATTTAAATTGATTTTTATTTGGATTTCATGTAATGGACATACACAAAAGAGTCCAAATTGGTGAAGTGAAATGAAAAAAATAAAATATTCTAAAAAATAAATAACGGAAAGTGATGAGTGCATACTGTGGGGGAAAAAAGTATTTAGTCAGCCACCAATTGTGCAAGTTCTCCCACTTAAAAAGATGAGAGAGGCCTGTAATTTTCATCATAGGTACACGTCAACTATGACAGACAAAATGAGATAATATTTTCCAGAAAATCACATTGTAGGATTTTTTATGAATTTATTTGCAAATTATGGTGGAAAATAAGTATTTGGTCAATAACAAAACTTTCTCAATACTTTGTTATATACCCTTTGTTGGCAATGACACAGGTCAAACTTTTTCTGTAAGTCTTCACAAGGTTTTCACACACTGTTGCTGGTATTTTGGCCCATTCCTCCATGCAGATCTCCTCTAGAGCAGTGATGTTTTGGGGCTGTCGCTGGGCAACACGGACTTTCAACTCCCTCCAAAGATTTTCTATGGGGTTGAGATCTGGAGACTGGCTAGGCCACTCCAGGACCTTGAAATGGTTCTTAAGAAGCAACTCCTTCGTTGCCCGGGCGGTGTGTTTGGGATCATTGTCATGCTGAAAGACCCAGGCACGTTTCATCTTCAATGCCCTTGCTGGTGGAAGGAGGTTTTCACTCAAAATCTCACGATACATGGCCCCATTCATTCTTTCCTTTACACGGATCAGTCGTCCTGGTCCCTTTGCAGAAAAACAGCCCCAAAGCATGATGTTTCCACCCCCATGCTTCACAGTAGGTATGGTGTTCTTCGGATGCAACTCAGCATTCTTTGTCCTCCAAACACAACGAGTTGAGTTTTTACCAAAAAGTTCTATTTTGGTTTCATCTGACCATATGACATTCTCCCAATCCTCTTCTGGATCTTCCAAATGCACTCTAGAAAACTTCAGACGGGCCTGGACATGTACTGGCTTAAGCAGGGGGACACGTCTCGCACTGCAGGATTTGAGTCCCTGGCGGCGTAGTGTGTTACTGATGGTAGGCTTTGTTACTTTGGTCCCAGCTCTCTGCAGGTCATTCACTAGGTCCCCCCGTGTGGTTCTGGGATTTTTGCTCACCGTTCTTGTGATCATTTTGACCCCACGGGGTGAGATCTTGCGTGGAGCCCCAGATCGAGGGAGATTATCAGTGGTCTTGTATGTCTTCCATTTCCTAATAATTGCTCCCACAGTTGATTTCTACAAACCAAGCTGCTTACCTATTGCAGATTCAGTCTTCCCAGCCTGGTGCAGGTCTACAGTTTTGTTTCTGGTGTCCTTTGACAGCTCTTTGGTCTTGGCCATAGTGGAGTGTGGAGTGTGACTGTTTGAGGTTTTGGACAGGTGTATTTTATACTGATAACAAGTTCAAACAGGTGCCATTAATACAGGTACTCTCAAGGTTCTCTCTCTGGTGCTCTCTCTCTCTGGTTCTCTATCTCTGGTTCTCTCTCTCTGGTTCTCTCTCTCTCTCTGGTTCTCTCTCTCTGGTTCTCTCTCTGGTGCTCTCTCTCTCTGGTTCTCTATCTCTGGTTCTCTCTCTCTCTGGTTCTCTCTCTCGCTGGTTCTCTCTCTCTGGTTCTCTCTCTCACTGGTTCTCTCTCTGGTTCTCTCAATCTCTCTCTCTGGTTCTCTCTCTCTCTCTGGTTCGCTTTCTCTCTGGTTCTCTCTCTCTCTGGTTCTCTCTCTCTGGTTCTCTTTCTCTGGTTCTCTCTCTCTCTGGTTCTCTCTCTCTCTCTGGTTCTCTCTCTCTGGTTCTCTCTCTGGTGCTCTCTCTCTCTGGTTCTCTATCTCTGGTTCTCTCTCTCTCTGGTTCTCTCTCTCTCTGGTTCTCTCTCTCGCTGGTTCTCTCTCTCTGGTTCTCTCTCTCGCTGGTTCTCTCTCTGGTTCTCTCAATCTCTCTCTCTGGTTCTCTCTCTCTCTCTGGTTCGCTTTCTCTCTGGTTCTCTCTCTCTCTGGTTCTCTCTCTCTGGTTCTCTTTCTCTGGTTCTCTCTCTCTCTGGTTCTCTCTCTCTCTCTTGTTCTCTCTCTGGTTCTCTCTCTGGTGCTCTCTCTCTCTGGTTCTCTTTCTCTGGTTCTCTCTCTCTCTGGTTCTCTCTCTCTCTCTGGTTCTCTCTCTCTGGTTCTCTCTCTGGTGCTCTCTCTCCCTGGTTCTCTCTCTGGTGCTCTCTCTCTCTCTGGTTCTCTCTCTCTGGTTCTCTCTCCCTGGTTCTCTCTCTCTGGTTCTCTCTCTCTGGTTCTCTATCTCTGGTTCTCTTTAACTCTGGTTCTCTCTCTCAGGTTCTCTCTCTCGCTGGTTCTCTCAATCTCTCTCTCTGGTTTTCTCTCTCTCTCTGGTTCGCTTTCTCTCTGGTTCTCTCTCTCTCTGGTTCTCTCTCTCTCTCTGGTTCTCTCTCTCTCTCTGGTTCTCTCTCTCTCTCTGGTTCTCTCTCTTTGGTTCTCTCTCTCTCCCTCTTTCTGGTTATATTTTCCAACCTCTACAAATCTCAATGTCTGACTAGATCAGATCATTGTATCACCTGGGGGGGGGGGGGGGGGGGGGGGTAAGAGAGGAGCAGAGCGGAGGAGCAGGAGCCAATTTCCAGATGCCGTTTCCAATGTGTGACATATCCTCAATTTGAGACGGAACACACCGCCACTTCCACTTCTACACAGTCTCCATTAGCCCTAGGAAAGAGGATGACTCATAGACACACACACACACACACACACACACACACACACTCTCACACACACACACACACACACACACACACACTCACAGATGGAAAGTGTCCAGCAGTGTGAATATGTACATCTGCTGAATAATAGACTAACGCTGCATCTCAAATGGAACCCTATTCCCTTTACAGTACACTACTTTACACCAGGGCCCACAGTAGTGCACTAGGTAGGGAATATATAATAATATTACCATTTGGTAAGCAGACTAGATATCTAGTTCAGCTTGTTTCTAGTGGTTTTTAGGCTGTAATACCAAATGGCACCCTATTCCCTATATAGTGCACTACTTTACACCAGGGCCCATAGCAGTGCACTATATAGGGAATAGGGGTGCCATTTGCAGACTAGATATCTAGTTCAGGCGGCTCTCCGTTCTCCTTCCCATCACTCCTCACAGCATCATTGCACGCTGAACGCTGCCCTCCCCTCCTTCTCAGGCAGATGACGGGGTGGAGTTACAGCGGTTAATAGGGTTTCTGAAGTGCATATTTCTTACGTATTTACATATTTATTTCATGTCTTCTAGACTTGATCATCATGTTCTCCTTAAAACCTCTACGGGATCGGTGTCCCTTATACGGGACGGCTGCTGCTCAATATGGGATATGTGACTAGAATGGTGTTGTAAACAACGGACAACTTTCCGGGACATAGACATGTCTTGGCAGAAAGCTTACGTTCTTGTTAACCTAAATGCAGTGTCCAATTTACACTGTGTGCACAATTATTAGGCAGGTTGTATGTTTGAGGATTAATTGTATTATTGAATAACTACAGTGCTCTCGGTCAATCCAAAATGTTAATAATCCTCAAACCTGAATATTTAAGAAAAGTAAAAGTGAGGTTTTGGCTTTCTTTGGTGAATATCTATGTGTGCACAATTATTGGGCAACTATTAGTGTCATGAACCCTGCATCCTGAGTCGGTTCCTGCCTGTGTTGCCATTTTTCTGCTCGGTATCTCCAGTTTCCTGAGGGTTCATGAACGCTCCCGGCCTGGTTGCCGGGCGACGTTGCTAGGCGGGAGATCTCCCGATTAACCGCACCTGCATCTCATCAGCGGTCTGCACACCTGGTCCTGATCATCACCCTTCTTAAGCCCTGACCTGACATCCATTCCCTGCCGGATCGTTAGCCATGAACATCAATTCCCCGGAACCTTCACCCAACCCCTGCCTGGTTGTCGGCGGCTGCCGAGCCATTCTTGGATCTGCCACTGCACCTCAACCAACTCATCTCCGCCGCCCGCTCTGTCCCCTGGATTATTCTGCATCGTTTTTTTGAATCTGTTAAATAAATACTCACCTTCGTTTCAACTCACCTTGTCCTGGTCTGCTTCTGGGTTCTGGCTTAGTAAACCGTGACAATTAGTGTGCAGAATTATTATGCAACTAAATGAAAAACGAAAAGTTCCCATCTCACTTGTTTATTTTCATCTGTTAAAGTGAGAATAATAAACAACTCAAAATTTTAAAAATAAACATTTCTGACATTTCAAAAAAAAATCTGTCATAAGCCTTCCATCCATGGAGTCTGTCAGTTTCTTGATCTGTTGACGATCAACTTTTTGTGCAGCAGCAACCACAGCCTCCCAGACACTGGTCAGAGAGGGGTACTGTTTTCCTTCACCGTAAAATCCACCGTTTAAGAAGGGACCACAAGTTCTCAATAGGGTTTAGGTCAGGTGAGGAAGGGGGGCCATGTCATTATTCTTTCATCTTTAAGGCCTTTACTGGCTAGCCACGCAGTGGAGTACTTCGATGCATGCGATGGAGCATTGTCCTGCATAAAAATCATGGTCTTCTTGAAAGACGCAGACTTTTTCCTGTACCACTGCTTGAAGAAAGTGTCTTCTAAAAACTGGCAGTAGGTTTGGGAGTTGAGTTCAACCCGAAAAGGTCCAACTAGTTCATCTTTAATAATACCAGCCCATACCAGTACCTCACCTCCACCTTGCTGGCGTCTGAGTCGAAGTGGAGCTCCGTGCCCGTTACTGATCCAGCCACGGGCCCATCCATCTGGTCCGTCAAGAGTCCCTCTCATCTCATCAGTCCATAAAACCTTTGAAAAATCTGTCTTCAGATATTTCTTGGCCCAGTCTTGACGTTTCAACTTACAGAAGGGGAAAAAAGTATTTAGTCAGCCACCAATTGTGCAAGTTCTCCCACTTAAAAAGATGAGAGAGGCCTGTAATTTTAATCATAGGTACACGTCAACTATGACAGACAAAATGAGAAAAGAAATTCCAGAAAATCACATTTGTAGGATTTTTTATGAATTTATTTGCAAGTTATGGTGGAAAATAAGTATTTGGTCAATAACAAAGTATTGGGTATGTCATTTTAGGCTAAAGAGGGAACAAACCCCCCGGTGTGAGGACTCTGCTTCAGAGAGGAACAGAACTGATCCCCTCCCTCCTCCATCAAGGCTTTGGGGAAATCTGGGAGGTTTGACAGTTTAGAACAAACAGACATATCGATTTGTGGGATGGATCATATCAAATAAAAAATTTATTTGTCACATGCTTCGTAAACAACAGGTGTAGACTAACAGTGAAATGCTTAATTACGGGTCCTTTTCCAACAATGCAGATTTAAAGATAAAAAATATTTAAAAAAAACATCAAAATAGAAATAGATACAAATGTAAAATATTAACAGTGATAAAGAAAACAGTGAATAACAAATAACAATAATGAATATAAATAACATGGCTATGTACAGGGAGTACCAGGATACGAGGTCATTGAGGTAAATATGTACCACAGTAGGTTGGTGGCACCTTAATTGGGGAGAACGGGCTCGTTGTATTGGCTGGAGTGGGATTAGTGGAATGGTATCAAATACATGGTTTCCATGGTTTCCAGGTGTTTGATGCCATTCCATTCATTCCGTTCCAGCCATTATTATGAGCCATTCTGCCCCCAGCAGCCTCCTGTGATATGTACATATAGGTAGGGGTAAAGTGACTAGGCAACAGGATAGATAATAGACGGTATCAGCAGCGTATGTGGAGAGTGTGAAAGTGTGTGCGTGTGAGTGAGTGTGCGTGGCGTCAGTATGCATGTGTGCGCGTGTAATGAGTGTGTGGGCGTGTGTACTGTGTTGGGGTGTCAATGTCAGTATGTGGGAGTGTGTGGGTAGAGTCCAGTGTGTGTGCATAGAGTTAGTGTCTGGGAGTTAGTGCAAAAAAGTGTCAAAGCAGATAGTCCAGGTAGCCATTTGATTAGCTATTTAGCGGTATTGTTTAACAGTCTTATGGCTTGGGGGTAGAAGCTGTTCAGGGTCCTGTTGGTTCCAGACTTAGTGCACTGGTACCGCTTGCTGTGTGGTAGCAGAGAGAACAGTCTATGGCTTGGGTGGCTGGAGCCTTTGACAATTTTTTGGGCCGTACTCTGACCCCGCCTGGTATAGAGGTCCTGGAATGGCAGGAAACAGGAGGTCGGCATCAGTGATGTACTGGGCAGTGCTCACCACACTCTGTAGCGCCTTGTGGTCGGGTGCCTAGCAGTTGCCATACCAGGCGGTGATGCAGCCAGTCAAGATGCTCTCAATGGTGCAGCTGTAGACCATTTTGAGGATCTGAGGACCCATATCAAATCTTTTCAGCTTCCTGTCCTGTCTTCACAACAGTGTGGGTTTGTGTGGACCATGTTAATTCCTTAGTGCTGTGGACACCAAGGAACTTGAAGCTCTCATCCCGCTCCACTACAGCCCCATCGATGTGGATGTAGTCAACGATCAGCTCCTTTATCTTGCTGACGTTGAGTGAGAGGTTGTTGTCATGGGCACCACACTGCCAGGTCTCTGACCTTCTCCCTATAGGCTGCCTCATCCTCATCTGGGATCAGTCCTACCACCGTTGTGTCGTCAGCAAACTTGATGACACAAACTTGATGATGGTGTTGGAGTTGTGCCCGGCCATGCAGTCGTGGGTGATCAGGGAGTACAGGATTAACCACACAACCCTGAGGGGCCCCCGTGTTGATGGTCAGCCTGCCCTCGCCGCCTGGGGGTAGCCCATCAGGAAGTCAAGGATCCAGTTGCAGAGGGAGGTGTTCAGCCCGAGGTGAGCTGTAGTCAATGAACAGCATTCTTACATAGGTATTCCTTTTGTCCAGGTGGGTGAGGTCAGTGTGAAGTGCAATAGTGATTGGGTCATCCGTGGATCTGTTGGGGCAGTATGCAAATTGGAGTGGGTCCAGGGTGTCTGGGATGATGGTGTTGATGTGAGCCATGACCAGCCTTTCAAAGCATTTCATGGCTATAGATCTGAGTGCTACGGTCATTTAGGCAGGTTACCTTGGCGTTCTTGGGCACAGTGACTATGGTGGTCTGCTTGAAACAAGTTGGTATTACAGACCGAGTCAGGAATAGGTTGAAAATGTCAGTGAAGAGCGTCCTGTTATTCTGTCTGGCCCCACGTCCTTGCGAATGTTAACCTGTTTAAAGGTCTTACTCACATCGGCTACGGAGAGCGTGATCACCCAGTCATCCGGAACAGCTGGTGCTCTCATGCATGGTTCAGTGCTGCTTAACTCGAAGCGAGCATAGAAAGCATTTAGGTAATCTGGTAGGCTCTCGTCGCTGGGCAGCTCGCGGCTGGGTTTCCCTTTGTAACCCCTGATAGTTTGCAAGCCCTGCCACATCCGTCAAGCATCCGAGCCAGCATAGTAGGATTCGATCTTAGTCCTGTATTAATGCTTTGCCTGTTTGATGGCTCGTCGTAGGTCATAGCGGGATTTCTTATAAACGTCTGGATTAGTTTCCTGCTCCTTTAAAAAAGCGGCAGCTCTAGCCTTTAGCTCAGTGCAGATGTTGCCTGTAATCCATGGCTTCTGGTTGGGATATGTACGTACGGTCACTGTGGGGACGACGTCGTCGATGCACTTATTAATGAAGCCGGTGACTGATGTGGTAAACTCCTCAATGCCATCGGAGGAATCCTGGAACATATTCCCACAGATAGAACAATGAAACAGATATTTCACCGGATGTATAAATGTGAAGCATCCGCTTGGCATTTTCACTCACTGCCAAATATGGTGATGAAAGGAAGCCCAGTGGGAGAAGATGGGAGAAGATGGAACAAGATGGATTTTGGCCGACATTCTGCAAAAGTTCTCATTGGTGAAACATTTGATCTCTATACCATTTTCTGTTCCCAAAACTAGAATATTTTATGAACAGAGTGGACTAAGTTTTGTAGACTTGACCCTTTGCCAAAGTTTCCAAAAATTGAGTTGTTTAGGAGTGTAAAGGTCGAATTGAGTTATTGCACACGCACATTTCACAGATTAGGCGTTCCCTAGTGGAAATATGCGAATACATGCTAGATCGCGTCAATAGGATCTCGCTAGCTCATGCTTGGCTCTGGCCCCCTCCTTGCTTGCTCTGCCCACTATGACTCATTTGTTCCCATTGGAAACGACAGGCTGTGGTCTATCTTGGGTTAGTTATAAACATCTTTGATATTACAGTCTGTTCTAGCAAAACAGTCCTGTAGTTTAGCATCTGCTTCATCGGACCAATTCCGTATTGAGTGTGTCACTGGTACTTCCTTTTAGAGTTTTTGATTGTAAGCAGGAAGCAGGAGGATAGATTTATGGTCTGATTTGCCAAAATGGAGGGGAGGGAGAGCCTTTTATGTGTTTCTGTGTGTGGAGTAAAAGTTATGTAGAGTTTTGTCGCCTCTAGTTGCACAGCTGACATGCTGGTAAAATTGAGGTAAAACCGGCCATGAGAAATGTCACCTCTGGATGTGCATTTTCTTGTTTGCTTATGGCCCTACACAGCTCGTTGAGTGCGGTCTTAGTGACAGCATCAGTTTGTGGTGATAAATAGACAGCTACGAGAAATATAGATCAACTCTCTCGGTAAATAATATGGTCTGTAGCTTATCATGAGGTATTCTCAGGCCAGCAAAAACTCTAGATATCCTTAACATTTCAGAACATGGCTGTTTTTACCGCAGAGACACACCCCTCCTCCCTTCATCTTACCCGTCCCACGTTTCAGGAGAAGACCCAGATGCAGACAGTGTCGAAGTAACAAAAGGGGCAGGCAAACGACAGGTCAAGGGCAGGCAGAGGTCAGTAATCCAGATCAGAGTCCAAAAGGTACAGAATGGCAGGTAAAGTCTAGGTCAGGGCAGGCAGAGGTAAATAATCCAGGGTGGTGTGACAAGGTACAGAATGGCAGGCAGGCTCAGGGTCAGGGCAGACAGAATGGTCAAAACTAGGAAAACTTGAAAACAGGAACTTGAGAAAGACAGGAGCAAGGGGAAAAACGCTGGTAGGCTTGACGAAACAAAACGAACTGCCAACAGACAAACAGAGAACACAGGTATAAATACACCGGGTGATAATGGGGAAGATGGGCGACACCTGGAGGGGGGGTGGAGACAATCACAAAGACAGGTGAAACAGATCAGGGTGTGACAACCCGAATCTGCCCTCCGTTCTCGACGACGCAGAGAAAACCCAGCGAGATGCATATTATCCATGTCCTCGTTCTGTCACTTTGGATAAGTGGTCACCTATAGTGATAGAAGACAAAAGCTTGTGAAATGTTACATCGTTTAATCTTAATCAAGGACTGTATTGTATGACAAATGAGTTATTGTAACGTTTTCATCGTTTCAAGTTTTCCTGCATATTTTATATAACTTGGTGATACTCCTGAAGCCTTCATAACATCCAACTGTTTCATTTTTCCCAGAGACAAAATGAAAAAAAGAGATCTAACAAGCTCTCTGCCAATAAATGAATTAATGATGAGGTTAATGCTATGTTAATCATCCGATGCCTACAACTGCAGTGCCATAGAGCTGCTGTGGCCTGCAGTCGCCTCTCAGCCCTTGACAAACCTGGACACCACCCAGAAACTGGCTCAACGTGTGGATCTGTTTCGGCACAAAATAGCCGCCGAGCCCTTTGCACCCCCAGGGGGTTCCATCTTCTATCCACACCTTAGAGCCTGAATGGAGCTCCAGTTTCCTCCTAGTCTGGTTCCAGATCTATTTGTACTGTCTTGCCAACTCTTATGCTCATTGTCCAACAAGTTCTCACAGTCTCAGGCAGAATCAGACTTTGTCCATAAATGTCAAATTTCAAAAGTTAAGTTTAGGCATGAATTCTGAGTTTAGGATTAAGGTTTGGGATTAAAACAAGACAATCAAAAAACAAGTGCACTGAGATTGAACACCTTCTACCCATCCCTAGTTCACAAACCCACTGGATGGTAACAGCGCTCACCGTTGCCCCTAGTGGCCAGCGTTGAAGTAATCTCCTGACGTCCTGCTTACCTGGACGGACGTTTAATTTCTAAAGTGACCTGGCTCTATTGTTAAGCAATTGGTGTGACAACGAGCACTGGGACCAGGCTAGGAGAGAGGACTTAATACCATACCAGGCTAGTTTCCTCCCTCCCTCCCTCCCTCCCTCCCCCTCCCTCCCTCCCTCCCTCCCTCCCTCCCCTCCCCTCCCCTCCCCTCCCCTCCCCTCCCCTCCCCTCCCTCCCTCCCTCCCTCCCCTCCCCTCC
>NW_028161992.1:0-102500 GCF_964263955.1 Coregonus lavaretus
AGTGAATGTCATTGTCACGACTTCGGCCGATGCTGCCTCTCCTCCTTGTTCGGGCAGGCTTTGGCGTTCGTCGTCACCGGCTTACTAACCACTGCCGCCCCAATCATCATCACAATTATATTGTCTTGTCAATCACACACACCTGGTTCCTATCCCCTAATTAGTCTGTGTATAAGTGTTCCCTCTACCCCCTTGTCCTTGTGGGGGATTGTTAATTGTGAGAGTAGTGGAGCTACTCATAACATTGTGTTGCCAGGGTAGATTTCCCCCCTGTGCCTATGTATTATCGGATTCCGTTACAGTGTATTTGCCAGGGATGTTTGTTTGCCCTGTGCCTGTTTCGTTGATCGCTATTGGAGCGCATTTGTGTGTCAACGTAGGAATAAACTCTGTATTCGGTGAATACCCTCCTGCGCCTGACTCCTTCCACCACACTCATCACAGTCATTCTAGTTATGTGAGAGATACAGGCGTGCTTCTCACACAGCCACCGTCACGCGTCGGCCACGCGTTTGTCTCCAACATATACTATGCCAACATACTCTAGTGTAGCTGTGGGGCTTACAAGTCTGAATATCTTACAGCCTAATTTTCAAGACATCAATGTACAGCAACATTTTTAGGTGTCACTGCAGAACACCCTCCATATGCATATGAACACATACTCAGAGGTGGGGCTTACAAGACTCACATTTCATATACTCAGAGGTGGGGCTTACAAGACTCACATTTCATATACTCAGAGGTGGGGCTTACAATACTCACATTTCATATACTCAGAGGTGGGGCTTACAAGACTCACATTTCATATACTCAGAGGTGGGGCTTACAAGACTCACATTTCATATACTCAGAGGTGGGGCTTACAAGACTCACATTTCATATACTCAGAGGTGGGGCTTACAAGACTCACATTTCATATACTCAGAGGTGGGGCTTACAAGACTCACATTTCATATACTCAGAGGTGGGGCTTACAATACTCACATTTCATATACTCAGAGGTGGGGCTTACAAGACTCACATTTCATATACTCAGAGGTGGGGCTTACAAGACTCACATTTCATATACTCAGAGGTGGGGCTTACAAGACTCACATTTCATATACTCAGAGGTGGGGCTTACAAGACTCACATTTCATATACTCAGAGGTGGGGCTTACAATACTCACATTTCATATACTCAGAGGTGGGGCTTACAAGACTCACATTTCATATACTTTTCAAGACATCACTGTAGGACAAACATTTGATTTGATATCAGAATATACTTCAAATAAAATAAATCAATGTATGCTACAGCAGAACACATATTATAGTATATAGGCCTCCTGCCTATCTGATAATATGAAGCGCATATTCAGATTAACTTCACAGGACAGAACAAGTTTGTAAAGTTTTCCAGAACCTTCCACAACACGGCCATTTCCTGGTGCGTCTTCTCTTCCCTATCTCTTGTTTTGCTCCTGGTGTCTGTGACACATCTGGGTCCTTTAGCAATCCATGACCTCACATAGGGGACTGGGTTGAATTTGGTCAGGGGTGGGCCAACAAGGTTCAGAAAGAGTAGCCCTGATATGGTGGAGGTATGCAGAGAGGCGCGGGTTGAGGTGCAAATCAGATTCATTTGAGAAAATCCCTGCTGGCCTTCTGCACTGGAGATGGTGATGGTGCTGACCACCATCAACATCTCTTTAAGTCCATCTGGAGATGGGGATGGTGCTGACCACCATCAACATCTCTTTAAGTCCATCTGGAGATGGGGATGGTGCTGACCTCCATCAACATCTCTTTAAGTCCATCTGGAGATGGGGATGGTGCTGACCTCCATCAACATCTCTTTAAGTCCATCTGGAGATGGGGATGGTGCTGACCACCATCAACATCTCTTTAAGTCCATCAACATCTCTTTAAGTCCATCTGGAGATAGGGATGGTGCTGACCTCCATCAACATCTCTTTAAGTCCATCTGGAGATGGGGATGGTGCTGACCTCCATCAACATCTCTTTAAGTCCATCTGGAGATGGGGATGGTGCTGACCTCCATCAACATCTCTTTAAGTCCATCTGGAGATGGGGATGGTGCTGACCTCCATCAACATCTCTTTAAGTCCATCTGGAGATGGGGATGGTGCTGACCTCCATCAACATCTCTTTCAGTCCATCTGGAAAGTCTCCTTTATCATTACCATCAGTGTCCCTGTTCTGCCTGTAGGCCCGTATGACCGTACGTGGACTGTCAATGCCAAACCTCTGGCAGAGAGATTCTATCACTGTTTCTCCATACAGTGCTCCTGCATCCTCTGGCCAGTATTGAGCATAAAGCACCTTCAGCTCCTCTATGAACTGGCTGTATCCTGTATTGTCCACTGGTGACTGCCCTGTGTGCAGTAATAACACCCTCACTTCCCTGGTGACTGCCCTGTGTGCAGTAATAACACCCTCACTTCCCTGGTGACTGCCCTGTGTGCAGTAATAACACCCTCACTTCCCTGGTGACTGCCCTGTGTGCAGTAATAACACCCTCACTTCCCTGGTGACTGCCCTGTGTGCAGTAATAACACCCTCACTTCCCTGGTGACTGCCCTGTGTGCAGTAATAACACCCTCACTTCCCTGGTGACTGCCCTGTGTGCAGTAATAACACCCTCACTTCCCTGGTGACTGCCCTGTGTGCAGTAATAACACCATCACTTCCCTGGTGACTGCCCTGTGTGCAGTAATAACACCATCACTTCCCTGGTGACTGCCCTGTGTGCAGTAATAACACCATCACTTTCCTGGTGACTGCCCTGTGTGCAGTAATAACACCCTCACTTCCCTGGTGACTGCCCTGTGTGCAGTAATAACACCCTCACTTCCCTGGTGACTGCCCTGTGTGCAGTAATAACAAAATCACTTCCCTGGTGACTGCCCTGTGTGCAGTAATTACACCCTCACTTCCCTGGTGACTGCCCTGTGTGCAGTAATAACACCCTCACTTCCCTGGTGACTGCCCTGTGTGCAGTAATAATACCATCACTTCCCTGGTGACTGCCCTGTGTGCAGTAATAACACCATCACTTCCCTGGTGACTGCCCTGTGTGCAGTAATAATTGTGCAGTCTCTCTTTTGGAGCTCGAGTGACAATTCAGATAGTTGTTGAAGTGCATAGTTCCCCATACTGACCAATCCCCTGTCTACTACATTTGCTTGGTCTTGAACTGAGCCTCTGTCCAAATTGCACCTGCTCCAGGCACTGCCAGGAGCAGGTGCAACACACTGATGACTGTTTCTCACTGTAGAACTGAGTCAAGCCAAGCAGGGCCAAACTGGGCTGGCTAACACTACAGAGCTGAGTCAAGCAGGGCCAAACTGGCCTGGCTAACACTACAGAGCTGAGTCAAGCAGGGCCAAACTGGGCTGGCTAACACTACAGAGCTGAGTCAAGCCAAGCAGGGCCAAACTGGGCTGGCTAACACTACAGAGCTGAGTCAAGCAGGGCCAAACTGGGCTGGCTAACACTACAGAGCTGAGTCAAGCAGGGCCAAACTGGGCTGGCTAACACTACAGAGCTGAGTCAAGCAGGGCCAAACTGGGCTGGCTAACACTACAGAGCTGAGTCAAGCAGGGCCAAACTGGGCTGGCTAACACTACAGAGCTGAGTCAAGCAGGGCCAAACTGGGCTGGCTAACACTACAGAGCTGAGTCAAGCAGGGCCAAACTGGGCTGGCTAACACTACAGAGCTGAGTCAAGCCAAGCAGGGCCAAACTGGGCTGGCTAACACTACAGAGCTGAGTCAAGCAGGGCCAAACTGGGCTGGCTAACACTACAGAGCTGAGTCAAGCAGGGCCAAACTGGGCTGGCTAACACTACAGAGCTGAGTCAAGCAGGGCCAAACTGGGCTGGCTAACACTACAGAGCTGAGTCAAGCAGGGCCAAACTGGGCTGGCTAACACTACAGAGCTGAGTCAAGCCAAGTTCTGGAACCATCCTTGAAAGGACAATGTGTAAAGAAAATATCCCAGCCAGTCCAGTCCAGTTGTGGTCAGCTCTGTTGTGTGAATCTTGTTTCTCCATACCTCTAAATGCCATCTTTCTAGATGGTGCCATTTTCAAATAAAACAAAATAAAATGTAATTACATTTTTCACATGCGCCGAATACAACAGGTGTAAACCTTACCGTGAAATGCTTACTTACAAACCCTTAACCAACAATGCTGTTCAAGAAATAGAGTTAAGAAAATATTTACAAAATAAACTAAATTTAAAAAAAAAAATCAAATCAAAAAGTAACACAATAAAATGACATAACAATAATGAGGCTATATACAGGGGGTCATTCTAGAGGTGGAGTAGCTCTGCCAGTCAATGTGTGGGGGTACATGTTAGTTGAGGTCATTTGTAAAGTGACTATGCATAGATAAACAGCAAGTAGCAGCAGTGTAAAATCAAAAAGGGGGGGGGGGGGTCAATGTAAATAGTCCGGGTGGCCATTTGATTAATTCTTCCCCCATTCGTTTGGGATTGAGACTTGCAGTCACCTTGATTTAAGACCACTTTTGAGAAGTGTTCCACAGGCAGTAAATCTATTGTAGAATAAATGGAACCTGGATCCATTTCATTCTATTAACATGGCTTGTGTGTGTTGTAGCAGTAATGGGGTTAAACTGATATTAAAATGACAACTCCATAGGTGGGTACCAGGTCAGGGGAGTTCATCTCTGCTCCCAGCATCCCTGGGACAGTACTGATCCACATAGCTGACCTGATGCAGAGGTGGACCAGTGATGTTTTCCTCTCAGTGGTGAGACTTGTCCTTCCATTTGACACATTGTTACCTCATAAGATCATACAAGATGTTACAGGCTTATTGCATGTGTAAACAGACCTGTGTTCAAATACTATTTAAAATAATTTTGATTGAGTTTTCCTGTTCCAACGGAACAAATAGAAAAGTCCTAAAAGTATAAGCTAACCCCGCCCACCTGGAAGATTAAAGGAAATGCTCAAAGTATTTGTAATATTTCAAATAGTATTTAAATCCAGGGTCGTATTCATTAGGGAACACTGTAGCAAAACATTTTGCAACAGAAAACGTAAACAAACGTTTATTTTCAGTTAGTCCATCCCTGTTTCATTTAATTTTCTTCAGTTTGGTGCCTAGTGAATACGACTCAGGTCTCTATGGAAACATCAATGTAAATTCACCTTAGATTTTTACTCCTCACTTTCCCTTTCAGGTCCATAGGGTTTTGCTGCCCCCTGCTGGAGACTGGAGCACAAGGCAGTCCCTGGCTTTCTTTGGGCAGCTGGAGGATGAGGCCCTCCTCACCTGTTGTGACGGGTCCAACAAATATCCCCTGGTGAAGGCAGGGTCCTATCTCATCCAACGCTTCAATGACTCTTATGGGAGGCAGTGAGCATTTCCCATGTTAAGCTATGGAATTAATTGTACAGCATTGGATTGGTGTTGGCATGGGGTAGAGGGAGTTTACATATACCAGTCATTTCCTTTTAAATCCATGAAGGGAAGTGGACAAGTTCACACTTAGAAAGGAGATAATAGTTCCACACCCCATGTGTCCTGATAACTACAGGAATGGAACCATATTGAGGTTGTCTGCTTTCTACAGTCTCCCGAGTGGAGCAGTGGTCTAAGGCACTGAATCACAGTGATAGCTGTGCCACTAGAGATCTTGGTTCAAATCCAGGCTCTGTCGTAGCCGTCAGCGACCGGGCGGTGCACAATTGGTCCAGGGTAGGGGAGGGAATGGCCGGCAGGGATGTAGCTCAGTTGGTAGAGCATGGTGTTTGCAATGCCAGGGTTGTGGTTTCGATTCCCATGAGGGCCAGTATGAAAAATATATATAATAATAATATAATATGCGATTTAGCGGACGCTTTTATCCAAAGCGACATACAGTCATGTATATATATATATATGCACTAACGGTAAGTTGCTCTGGATAAGAGCGTCTGCTAAATGACGTAAATGTGTATGGTTTGAGAGAGAGAGAGAACATCAGGTAAAGTTCTGGGGGATGTCAGCCATGAAGTTGTCTAAACACAACTGGAATATAATTCATTTCTGATTCATTGTTAATGGATTTTCCATTAGGAACACAGGGGGAAAACCTAACACAACAACACACATAACACACAACCAATAAAAACAAAGGGGGAGGAAACCACTAAAGTCATTACCATATTGTCATTTTCTAACGACAGGGAGAAAACATGTAAAATCTAGAAGACTACTTTAGATCTGGTCAAAAGAAGCCTAGTGCACTACGTAGGGAACAGGGAGAGATTTGGGACAGAGACAGTAACCCCTGTATGGAAATCTTCATTCTAATGACAGCGAGCAAATCTCCAATCTCCACCCTATTCCCTATGTAGTGCACTACTTTAGATCTGGTCAGAAGTAGCCTAGTGCACTACGTAGGGAACAGGGTGTCATTTGGGCCAGAGCCAGTATCTCCCCTGGGTATGAATTGTCTCTCTATCTTATCTGTCTTCTATATGATGTTCTCCTCTCCTCCTCTCTTCTCTCCTCTATTCACTATATTCTATCATCCACACCACATGCCAGCTTCAACACAATCCATTTACAAGTTAAAGACACACCTTGGAATAAATAGCAAAGGAAAACTACTACTAGATGGATTTTTTATTTCCCATCACCATGAATCATATTTAATAACTGAACAGTAGCAGACCTAACTTCATCTGTTCCTGACTCTGGGTAGTGGATTAAAAAGACCATCAATCTCCAATGATATTAAAGTACAATTCTGAACATTACTGATATACTGAGTGGCAAGTCAAGATATCTACAGGGTTTTTATTGTTTGGTTAATATCACCACCTGCTGGACAGGTTTAATGTTGCTTGACTGAGCAGTATGGGAGAATAAAAGATGCCAAATTTAGGGCCGGTTTCCCGGACATCTCCATTAAACATGCTTTTTAGTCTAGGACTAGGCTTCATCTGTGTCCGGGAAACCGGCCCATATAGTTCAATTAGCAAGTAAGTAACACTACCTGTTCCATGATACTGAGGAAAATGACATTGAGACAGAGAACCAATTGAGAAAACATTTAAATGTTTCTGAATGACAACCAACATACATTAACAGCATACATCATGATTAATGTAAATTTATAAGATTAAAACGTTGCACTTACAAATAATATGAATGCATTGAATTGTAATTCATAACATCTTCTGAAGATCAAATCAATCAAATCATTGTACATAAAAACAGAGCAGAATGAATCATCACATCTGGGGACCATCACCACCAGCATGACTAGTATCTATGTGGACCCTACTACAGTTTAACCAGCTCAGCTATAGACTACACCAGCATGACTAGTATCTATGTGGACCCTACTACAGTTTAACCAGCTCAGCTATAGACTACACCAGCATGACTAGTATCTATGTGGACCCTACTACAGTTTAACCAGCTCAGCTATAGACTACACCAGCATGACTAGTATCTATGTGGACCCTACTACAGTTTAACCAGCTCAGCTATAGACTACACCAGCATGACTAGTATCTATGTGGACCCTACTACAGTTTAACCAGCTCAGCTATAGACTACACCAGCATGACTAGTATCTATGTGGACTCTACTACAGTTTAACCAGCTCAGCAGTACCATTGAGCCTAAACCCAGGATAAAGGGGCTGAGTGAATGTGGTCTGGACTCTGTGGAGGAGGGTCATTGTGTCAGAGACACTGTAGAAGGAAAGAGTACCTGCCTTGTGATCCAGGTACACTCCTACTCTGGAGGACTGAGGGCCTGATACTTTAGTTACAACATTATTGTGTCTGAAACAATAACTACCTCTACAACACTCTAACCTCCAGGACTTGTCATTGTCTCCAAATCCACTACCTGTCCCTGTTCTGCTGATGTCTTTATATGAGACTGCTGTAACACACTCCCCACTCCACTCCACCTCCCAGTAACAGCGTCCAGACAGACCCTCTCTACACAGAACCTGATAGTAGTATGTGAATCTGTCTGGATGAACAGGATATGGTTGGACTTGGCCTGTACGTGTCACCTTTCTGTTCCCTTCAGACAGAGAGAGGTGTGTTTGTTGTCACGGTTCAGACAGACGACCAGAGGACCACAATTGCGTCACACCAGAAAGTTTATTAAACTTAAGGGAAAAGGGAAGTAGGGAGTGAATGAAGGCTCCAGGGGTAACAGGGATCCCGTCCAATGCGCTGGGTCTGTGCCCCCCCCAGTGGCAGCGATGCGTCCTATGAAGCCGGTGGTGGGTGGTCCAGAAGTCCTGGGGGGGGGAGACACAGACACAACAGGGCGGAATGAAACCAGGCAGCAGTACAGTTCAAGGGAAATCCAAAATACGTAGTAGCAAGGCAGAAGGCTGGTCAGAGTTACCGGGATTGAAGAGTAGTCAGGAGTCGTAATGGCAGAAGCAGGTCTGGATCTCCTGAGGCAGAAGAGTATCCAAAAAACAGGCAGGTCCGGGGTCACAAAACCAGGGTGAGCCAGAAGCGCGAGCAAACAGGTTCCGGGTGTGAGCTTTGCAGACGATCTGACACCGGAGAGCTGAAAGACAGGGCCTTAAATACTGGGAGAGGTAGTGGGTAATGCAGCGCAGCTGGCAGAGTAATTAGAGCAGAGCAGAGCAGGGACAGGTGGAGCTAGTTAGGCTGAGTAGAGAGAGTGGTGAGCAGAGTGGAAGAAAATTAAGGTGGTAACCCGGTGGAGTGAGAGGCCCATGACAGAACCCCCCCCCCAAGGGACGGCCCCAGAAGTCCCAAGAGCAACACCACGCCGGGCGGGAGGAGGGGAGCCGGAGGAGGGCTAGAACTCCTCCGAACGGTCCGAGTGAACGTCCTCATCCTCGGAGGAAGCCGGAGGGCCGTGGTCGGGAGATGGGACAGGTCCCGAGACAGGATCAGGCACAGGACAGGAAGCCGAGCGGGCCGGACGGTTAGGGACCCCTCTGGGGCGGCCCCTACGGATTGCAGGTTGATCAGGATGCCGTTGGTGGAAAGCGGTGATGAGAGTCCTATCCACAATCCGACTAGCTGGCACCCAGGTCCTTTCCTCAGGTCCATAGCCCTCCCAGTCAATGAGGTACTGGAGACCCCTACCCCTCCGTCTGGACCGAAGCAGGCGGCGGACGGTGTAAACCAGACCACCATCGACGAGCCGTGGAGGAGGAGGACCAGGCGCAGCAGGGACCAGCGGACTCTCATGGATGGGCTTAATCTTAGACACATGGAAAGTGGGGTGCACCCTCAGGGAATTAGGCAGTTGGAGCCGGACAGCAGTTGGGCTAATCACTCTTATGATAGGGAATGGGCCAATGAACCGAGGTGCCAGCTTCTGCGACTCCACCCTGAGTGGCAGGTTCTTCGATGACAACCACACCCTTTGACCAACATGGTAGGTGGGAGCAGGAATTCTCCGACGGTTGGCCCCGGTAGTGTAGCTGGCAACGGATCTGAGGAGTGTGGCTCGGGCTTGTGACCAGGTGCGGCGACATCGACGGGCAAAAGCAAGTGCAGATGGGCAAGTAACCTCCTCTTCCTGGCTGGCAAATAGAGGAGGCTGGTATCCATAAACACATTGGAAAGGGGACATACCGATGGCAGAGCAGGTCAGAGAATTGTGTGCGTACTCCACCCATGTCAATTGCTGCGACCAGGAGTGGGGGTTGCGTGAAGTCATGCATCGCAGTGCCTTCTCGAGCTCCTGATTAGCCCGCTCTGACTGCCCATTGGATTGGGGATGGAATCCGGAAGTCAGACTGACTGTGGCTCCCAGCAGGTGACAGAACTCCTTCCAAAAAGCGGAGGAGAATTGTGGACCACGGTCAGAAACTACATCCTTTGGCAGTCCGTGGATCCGGAAGACGTGTTCCAGGACCACCTGGGCGGTCTCCTTGGCGGTTGGGAGCTTGGGGAGGGGAATGAAGTGTGCCATCTTGCTGAAACGGTCAACGATGGTGAGAATGACGGTCATGCCACTTGAAGAGGGCAGCCCCGTGACAAAGTCAAGGGTGATGTGAGACCAGGGACGTCTGGGCACAGGCAGGGGCTGCAGCAATCCGGCTGGGGGCTGGCAGGACGACTTGTGTTGGTTGCAGATGGGGCAGGCTTGGACGAATTCCCGTACATCCTTCCTCAGAGAGGGCCACCAGAACCTCTGGGCGAGCAGGTTGTAAGTGCGGGTGGAGCCAGGGTGACAAGCTAGGCGGGAGTCATGTCCCCACTGAACGACCTGGGACCTCAGGTCTTCGGGGACAAAAAGGCGGTCAGCTGGGCAAGTGCTGGGACCTGGCTGGTTACGGAGAGCCTCCAGCACCTGTTCCTCAACAGCCCAGGTCAGAGCTGCAACGATGCAGGGACTTGGCAGAATCGACACAGGGTCCTTGGAGGGGGTGTCATCCTTCTGGAATTGACGGGAGAGGGCGTCTGGCTTGGTGTTGCGTGATCCAGGCCGGTATGACAGAGTGAAATTAAACCTGGTGAAGAACAGGGCCCAGCGGGACTGCCTGGAGTTCAACCGTTTGGCCGTGCGGATGTACTCCAAGTTCTTATGATCGGTCCAAACGAGAAATGGAATGGTGGACCCCTCCAGCCAGTGACGCCACTCCTCCAAGGCAAGCTTCACAGCCAGCAGCTCACGGTTCCCTATGTCGTAATTGCACTCAGAGGGGGACAACCGACGTGAGAAAAAGGGACAGGGATGGAGCTTCCTATCCTCCGCAGCCCACTGAGAAATCACAGCACCAACTCCCACATCCGAGGCGTCCACCTCCACAATGAATTGCCGGTCCACATCAGGCATCTGGAGGATGGGAGCGGAGGTGAACCTCACCTTGAGGGTACTGAAGGCTTTGTCGGCTGCTGGGGTCCAGGTGAAGGGTTGCTTGGTGCTGGTTAGAGCAGTGAGAGGGGCAGCAACGGTACTGTAGTTCCGGATAAACTTCCTATAGAAGTTAGCAAACCCCAGAAACTGTTGCAGCTTCTTTCTGTTCTCCGGAACTGGCCATGAAGTGACTGCTGATACTTTGGCAGGATCCATTTGGATACTTCCCTCTGCCACTATGTACCCCAGGAAGGCCACTGTCTTGACGTGAAACTCACATTTCTCTGCCTTGGCGTAGAGGGAATTCTCCAGAAGACGATGAAGGACTTGCTGGACATGGCGGGTGTGTTCAGACAGGTTTCTGGAGTAGATTAAGATGTCATCCAGGTAAACGAAGACAAACTTGTTTAACATGTCCCGCAGTACATCATTCACTAGAGCCTGGAACACAGCAGGAGCATTGGTGAGGCCAAAAGGCATAACCAGATACTCGTAGTGGCCTGTTGGTGTATTGAATGCGGTTTTCCATTCATCTCCCTCCCGGATCCGCACTAGGTGGTAAGCGTTTCTGAGATCCAACTTGGTAAAAACAGTGGCTCCCTGGAGCAACTCAAAAGCAGAGGTGAGCAGAGGCAGAGGGTAACGGTTTTTCACTGTGATGTCGTTGAGTCCCCTGTAGTCGATGCAGGGGCGAAGAGATCCGTCCTTCTTCCCCACAAAGAAGAAGCCAGCACCAGCAGGAGATGAAGATGAACGGATTAATCCTGCGGACAGAGAGCCATTGATGTAGTCCTCCATGGACTTTCTTTCAGGAGCAGACAACGAATAAAGACGACCCTTTGGAGGAGCTGTTCCAGGGAGGAGGTCGATGGCACAGTCGTACGGTCGGTGAGGGGGCAGAGATGTGGCTCTTGCTTTGTTAAACACCTCTCTGAGACCATGGTAGCATTCTGGGACATTGGAGAGGTCAGGAGCGGAGTTAGTAGGTACTGGCCGAGGGGGTAGTGCGGCAGCAAGCAGGCAGGTTCGGTGGCAGTCCTCTCCCCACTCCCTGATCACCCCGGTCACCCAGTCGAGCTGAGGGTTGTGCCGGCGGAGCCATGGGTAACCCAGGATGAGGGGTTGGCCTGGAGAGGGGAGCAGGTGAAACTGGATAGTTTCTTGATGGTTTCCGGACAGACCCATCGAGACCGGGGCCGTGACATGAGTGACCGATCCGAGTAAGTGTCCGTCCAGTGCCCGGGCAGGAATAGGAGGTGTCAAACGGAGGTTCTCCAGTCCCAGTTGGCGTGCCAGCTTGATGTCCATTATGTTGGCTTCGGCGCCAGAATCCACCAGAGCAGCCAGGGTGTGAGTTGAGTCAGAGAGGCGGAGGTGAACTTGCAGCAGGGGTTTGCGGTCGGAGGACTGGATGGTCATTGAACTCAACCGGACTCCCCCTATGCCCGGTGAGCTTCGGCCCTTTAAAGGGCAGGTTACCACACGATGTCCATCACCTCCACAATAGAGGCAGAGGTTTGAGGTGAAGCGGCGCTGGCGCTCTGCAGGAGTGAGGGAGGCTCGCCCAATCTCCATAGGCTCAGACTGATCAAGCTGACCTGGGTGAGTGGCAGTAGATGACAGGAGCCCAGTCGGATCTCTCCGAATGCCGGTAGTAGGTGGACCTTGGCGCCCCCTCTCACGACGACGGGTCTGTATCCTTCTGTCGATCCTGACAGTCAGTGCGATGGCTTCATCAAGAGTGGAAGGCAGTTCATGGGAGACCAACTCGTCCTTGATATAGTCAGCCAAACTATGGAAGAACGCGTCCACCAACGATGGTGTGTTCCAAGAACTTCGTCTAGCCAGGGTTCGGAAGTCGATGGAATGGTCTGCGACTGTACGTCTGCCTTGTCGAATACTGAACAGTTCACGAGACGCCTCTGCGGTGGGTGAATCCAGGTCAAACACCTTCAGCATCTCCTCAGCAAACAGGTCGAAGGTTGCACATGCGGGGGTTTGACGTTCGAACTCTGCTGTTCCCCAGAGTCGAGCTCGGCCCGTCAGGTGAGTGATGGCATACCCAACTTTAGCCCCCTCCGTGGCGAAGGTCCTTGGCTGCAAGGAGAACTGAAGTCGGCAGCTAGTCAGGAATGGCCGGACCTGGGTTGAATCGCCGTTGAACCGCTCGGGGTTTCCAATCTTGGGTTCCGGAGCAGCGGCTGCAATGACCGGGGCAGGTAACTCGGGGGCTGGGCTGGTGGGCAGACTGGCTGGGGTAAGGTTGGTGAGGAGTTGAATGATCATGGCGAGTTGTTGTTGCTGCTGCTGGAACTGCTGCTCATGCTCATCGGTTTCCATGTCGGGGAAAGTGTGCGCTGAGTCCATAATGGTCAGATCGTACTGTCACGGTTCAGACAGACGACCAGAGGACCACAATTGCGTCACACCAGAAAGTTTATTAAACTTAAGGGAAAAGGGAAGTAGGGAGTGAATGAAGGCTCCAGGGGTAACAGGGATCCCGTCCAATGCGCTGGGTCTGTGCCCCCCCCAGTGGCAGCGATGCGTCCTATGAAGCCGGTGGTGGGTGGTCCAGAAGTCCTGGGGGGGGGAGACACAGACACAACAGGGCGGAATGAAACCAGGCAGCAGTACAGTTCAAGGGAAATCCAAAATACGTAGTAGCAAGGCAGAAGGCTGGTCAGAGTTACCGGGATTGAAGAGTAGTCAGGAGTCGTAATGGCAGAAGCAGGTCTGGATCTCCTGAGGCAGAAGAGTATCCAAAAAACAGGCAGGTCCGGGGTCACAAAACCAGGGTGAGCCAGAAGCGCGAGCAAACAGGTTCCGGGTGTGAGCTTTGCAGACGATCTGACACCGGAGAGCTGAAAGACAGGGCCTTAAATACTGGGAGAGGTAGTGGGTAATGCAGCGCAGCTGGCAGAGTAATTAGAGCAGAGCAGAGCAGGGACAGGTGGAGCTAGTTAGGCTGAGTAGAGAGAGTGGTGAGCAGAGTGGAAGAAAATTAAGGTGGTAACCCGGTGGAGTGAGAGGCCCATGACAGTTTGTGCTGTGTTTGGGTCCAGTGTGAGCTGACAGGAATCTGGGAGAAGAGCAGAGCAGAGACCAATGAGGGGAGTTAGAACAATAAGTGAAGTCAGATACTGTATCTACCCTGTCTTTGATTAGAGCACAGCAGAGATCAAATCAGAGAAATATGAGGAGTCAGATAGATACCCAGTCTTTGATTAGATCTACTATTGCTATATATTTCTAGAGGGATTGTTAGGAGTGTCAGTAAAAAGAGACTGTTAGTTACTTCAGAATAAAGAGACTCACATTGTAAGAACTGTTCTCTGGTCTTGGGCTCTGGAGGCAGTACAACCTCCACTATATTCACTACAGACACACAAACACATTCACAGAGAGAGGGAATGTTATCATCACACCATATTCCACATGTATATGACTAGTAGGGAACTTTCAATGGTCTAAAGTTGATGTTCTTATTATTTTCAACACACCTGTAGTGGAGATCTTGGTCCATTCTCCTTTAAGGACGTCTTCTAGTTTCTCTCTCAGTTCAGACACAGTCTTACTCACATCTCCAAAGTACTGAAGAGGACGGACAACGATGCTGGGTAAGTCTGAAGATACACTGGTACTGGAGAGAGACTGATAACTCTGGGGGGGGGAGAGAGAGAGAGAGAGAGGGAGAGAGAGAGAGAGAGAGAGAGAGTGAGAGGGAAAAGAACCAAATTATTGAGAGTTTTAATTTCATATCACATGTATCAAGGCAGTTGAGTTACCTGGAGGAAATGGATGTGATCCTCTGTGTGTGAGAGCTGCTCCAGCTCAGTGCTTCTCTTCCTCAGCTCAGCTATCTCCTGCTCCAGTTGCTCCAGGAGTCCTTCAGCTTGACTCACTTGAGCCTTCTCTTGGGCTCTGATCAGCTCCTTCACCTCAGAGCGCCTTCTCTCAATGGAGCGGATCAGCTCAGTAAAGATCTTATCACTGTCCACCACTGCTGCCTGTGCAGAGCTCTGTTAAGAGAGAGAGAGAGAGACTGACTTGTCTTACTTTAATGAGCCATCCTCATTACACTAACACTCCCACCCCTAAAAACACATTGCGTGCCACCACAACCTCCACACAATCACATTATCCAGTACCCAACACCACAGTACAATACACCAACCAGCACCACATTCCAACCGTCCATCCAACCCCTCCTCTCCAGCCGTACAGACAGCCCCACTGAGCCCCCATACCTCCTGAAACATCTCCACACTGTTGATCATTTTGTACAACTCAAACTCAACCCTAAGGCGTCAACAGTAATGGCATTACCCTGGCAACACAGAAAAAACATGATGAACAGTCTGTCATTGCAGAAAACGGACACCCCTCCCAGGTCAACCCGAGCCAACCAGCTATTGGTGTCCAGGGCTTCATGTAATACCCTCCACTGGACGACCCCTGACCTTTCCAGCACTGGGAGCTTATAGAGCACCCTCCACCTATACCCTGCCATGCTCTCAGCCCCCACAACCCCCTGCCACTGATGCCCCTTCACTCCCACTAAGCTCCTGATGTGTCTAACCTTGACACTGAGGGTGTACAGCACCTTACCCCCCACCTCCTCAAACTCCCCCAGGCTCAGCGTGTTAAAAGTCAGTAAGTCTTCCGGACTCTCCTGCCAGTCCCCAGTCTCTGCTGTCACTTGCAGTGGTGGAAACGGTGGTGGCCCCTCCTCAGGCTGCTCCAGCCCCCTCCTCACTGGGTCAGGCAGAGCCTCCTGGACCTCCCCCATGACTCTCTCCAGCAGCCTAAGAGACGTTTGTCCCGCCTGCTGTGCCGACTCTTGGGGGGTTTTCCACCCCCCCGCAGCCGCAGGTCTGCTAGTCTCCTGATGCCTGCTGCCATTAAAGGTCCCTGCAGGATGGCTGAATGAGTGGACCTCAACAGGATCAATGGGTTGTGAAAGATGGGCTCCTCCCATACCCATGGCCCAGGCGTCACACCCCCCTCTCCTGTGGACCTCAACAGGACCAGACACTTGGGAGATGAGCCACCTCCACTTCGTCAGCCTCGACACCACCGCTTGTGACACTCCTTCCCAGTTCTTCCTATCCCAACCCTCCGAGCCCAGATACACCCCAAGCATCTTGAGCCACTCACAGCCCCACTGCAACCCCCCTGGAAGCTGCGGAGGTGCCCTGTCCCTCCTTACCCACCCAGCAGGTTCCCTCATCTCCCCACAACAGAAGTTACCCACCCATCAGGCTCCCTCATCTCCCCCACAACAGAAGTTACCCACCCATCAGGCTCCCTCATCTCCCCACAACAGAAGTTACCCACCCATCAGGCTCCCTCATCTCCCCACAACAGAAGTTACCCACCCATCAGGCTCCCTCATCTCCCCCACAACAGAAGTTACCCACCCATCAGGCTCCCTCATCTCCCCCACAACAGAAGTTACCCGCCCATCAGGCTCCCTCATCTCCCCCACAACAGAAGTTACCCGCCCATCAGGCTCCCTCATCTCCCCACAACAGAAGTTACCCACCCATCAGGCTCCCTCATCTCCCCACAACAGAAGTTACCCACCCATCAGGTTCCCTCATCTCCCCACAACAGAAGTTACACGCCCATCAGACAAATGTAAACAATGGATTTTTTTGGTTTCCCCACTCTGTTTCTCCAACCCAAAAGAGCTGGGAGCATCCATCTCCCTCAACATGGAAAAACTAGCTCTTACAAGTGATCCTTTTGCTTTCTCTGAAATGAAAGCCCCTAGGTCCCTGAGTAGTTCAGATAGATTATCTTGTAGCCCCACTTTGCCCCACCAACTCAGCCTCCACCTCATAAATGAACCACTCAAGCTCCCCCAGTACTCTCCTGGCCTCTGAAGAGGAAAAAAAGCTGTTTAGTGCTGACAGAAAACCTGAATCTGGGCTTTCCCTACATCCCACCACTGACTGAGAGACCCAAACTCCCCCTTCTGCTGTCCCCACCTCTCCCAAAAGCCTTGGAAGTTTGAGCAAAAAGTGGCACCTTGTAAGAGCTTTACAATGAATTTCCAATAGGACACCTGCCTGGGCCCTGGTGAAACAGAGAACTGAGCCATGGCAATATGATTGTCTGAAAACCCAACTGGGAGAATGGAGGCCCTCAATAGCCTGTTGCTGATTCTTGAATGTATAGATACGATCCAGGAGAGCTGTGCTCACCCTACCCCCAACCACCTTCACCAACAAATACTGCTTTGAGGTGGGATACTTAATTCTCCATGTGTCCACTAGATGGAACTGATTCAGAACATCATTCAACACCCCTGCCCAGCCCAAATGAGTTCCCTCACTATTCCTGTCTTTAGCAAAGTCAATGGTGCAGTTCCAAGCCTAAACATTAATTCAGTCACCTCTGGTCGACAAAAACGTATTTTCCTAGTACATTCATTGTCAAATTCATCAACCAGCATCGAGCACTCTGCCTTCTCACGCAAGCGAGGGGCATGTTGAGGTAAATATGCTAACCGCAACGGTTGCATTATGTAATTTATTGGTGGGCTGGAAGATGCACTCCTCTTTTCTATTTACTCCCAATATGAGATATTAAGTTGATTTTTATCATGCATGTTTTCTAGGGTTGAGGTTAGCGCATCGGACAACATTATGACACTTTATCAAGTGTTCTGCCTTGCAATAATAAATAGAAAAAATTACTAGTAACAAAAAACAGCAAAGTGCTTCGATAGAATTTTGATTATTTTGTTCATCAAAACCTATTTAGTACTATAATGGTATTTACTAACAATATTATTACTTAAATAGTTTCTAAATGTGTTCTAGGCTACCCTACCCTAGAATTAGGGTTAAGGCTAAAATAGGTTATTAGTAGGGTTAAAGTTTCTGTATAGCACTCAGAGCTCAATACAACTAATAGGAGCTGGCAGGGTGAAACATGCCCTATTATTTCTAACCTACGGCAAGCATCTGGGACATATGGTAATATTACGAAACTGGGCTCCATGGCGGATGCAATGAAGTAATTTTATCAGAAAAATGTGTTAAAAATGTATTGTGTCCAGCCTAGTCCTAGCCCCCCGCAGCCGGCTGGTGGCGCTTGTCTGCACTAGCATTATGCCCTACATCCCCACACTAGAAACACCCAAAACTATCTGTGCTAGCTAACCCTGCGTTCCACCCCTCCCCTCCCTCCTGGTACCACCACCACTTGACCCTGCTCTACTCCCCTCCCTCCTGGTACCACCACCACTTGACCCTGCTCTACTCCCCTCCCTCCTGGTACCACCACCACTTGACCCTGCTCTACTCTCCTCCTTCCTGGTACCACCACCACTTGACCCTGCTCTACTCTCCTCCCTCCTGGTACCACCACCACTTGACCCTGCTCTACTCTCCTCCTTCCTGGTACCACCACCACTTGACCCTGCTCTACTCTCCTCCCTCCTGGTACCACCACCACTTGACCCTGCTCTACTCTCCTCCCTCCTGGTACCACCACCACTTGACAACTTTCATGTTTTGAAATTATACTTCATTACTATAATGATTATCAATAAGCTTAAACATTAATTCAGTCACCTCTGGTCGACAAAAACGTATTTTCCTAGTACATTCATTGTAAAATTCATCAACCAGCATCGAGCACTCTGCCTTCTCACGCAAGCGAGGGGCATGTTGAGGTAAATATGCTAACCGCGACGGTTGCATTATGTAATTTATTGGTGGGCTGGAAGATGCAGTGTTTTTTATTTTCTATTCAGAGGCTATTTACTCCCAATATGAGATAATTTTATATAGAAGGTTTTTATAATGCATGTTTACTAGGTTTGAGGTTAGCGCATCTGAGTAGGGATTATTTGGGTTCAATACCTGTCCTACCTATTAATCATATTGCTGCTTGTAGCCTAAAACTGATGATCCCCACACTAGAAACACCGAAAACTATCTGTGCTAGCAAACCCTGTGTTCCACCCCTCCCCTGTGTAACCTTGAAGTTTGTTAAGAAACAAACACTTGTCTACGAAAAGAGACAACATGTTTAACGGATTCCGCTTGGCACCCAGCCGAGAACACACGAAAACCACTTGCAAATTTACCAAAACTAACCAACTACTTGCGGTCTGTTCGTAAGTAATAAACGGAGGCAGATTAGCCACCACAACTCTTATCGAAAGAGGCGAAATCTGCACCAACACACCCCTCACAAAAATCCCACTCGCAACAAGACAAACCTTTTTCATTAACACAACCACCGCCTTGTTCATGTAATAACTCCAATAGTAGGTCACTCCTATTAGATTTACTAGATGATACACTATTCAATACAGACAGAGAATCTGACCATACTATAATTCTAACAGGTTGTACGTCCTCCACCCACTGGAGGGCAACTATTATCACCAACAGTTCAACTGAGTATACTGACAGTTCATCTGTTAGTCTTCTACATATCTGCACATCAAATTCAGGAACGTAAACGCCTGCTCCTGTGCGCCCACTATCTGGGTCCTTGGATCCATCTGTGAAAAGCAGTAAAAAAGCATAAAATCTTCTACCAATGTAATTGTCAACCAGTTTCACTATATCACTGACTTCTGAACAATCTTTCCGTTTCTCTACCAAGGTTAGATCAACAACAGGGTCTGGGAGTAACCATGGAGGAACATCCCCTATCACCACAGAAGGGCCAACCTCCAACTCCCTCAAACCACTCTCATCAGCAAGCTTTCCAACTGTCCAACCAAAACCACTGCCTTGTCTACTAGTATATTCCCAACAGTCATCTAGAACAGTAGCAGTGGGATGCTCAACCTCACAGCCTTTCAACCCAATAAGATAATGACCATTTCTTACGCTGTATATCCAAAGGCATCTCTCCTGCCTCCACCAGTAAGGCACATACAGATGTTGATTTAAATGCACCAATACATATCCTTAAAGCTATATACTGGATTCTGTCCAGCTTCTGAAGCCAAGTCTTTACCTCTGTTCCATAAACTGTACACCAGTAATCAATTGGCGTCCTGATCAGAGCTCTATAAATATCCATCAACAATTGTCTGTCAGCACCCTATTCATAACCAGAGACCCACACAACCAACTACCATGAAAGTTAATGAATGAGAGAGACAGAGACATCGTTACAATACTGTACATAGACATAATGTAACGGTTCTTCTTCTTTGGTGTTTAACGGCGGTTGGCATCCAATATGTTGCATTACCGCCCCCAACTGGACTATAATATAAATCCATTATACTTTGTGATACAAAATGGGAAAATGGGAAATTATAATAATAATAAAAAAACACCCTTCCAACTAACCCTACACTCATTAAATACCCACTACCCCATTCCACTACTTTGACCCTATCTGCTCATGCACCATGCCAACGGCCTGGGAGGACGGGACACCACTCAACACACCCTGTAACTCTTCTGAAGTCTAATCTTGTATGCCCAAATAGTTATCTGCAGCTGCCACCACAACATCTATTTTCTGTGATTTACATTCAATTTCATTCAATTTCTGCTGTACAGTTGATAACCATTGCTATGAACGGCAAGAAGCTAACTTTACTGAAGCATATATCACTCGTTGGCCTATCCCTCTGTGCTGGCACAGATCTACTACTCACAGGGATCCTCTCAGGATCTCTCACCCTTGACCCATCCTCCTCTACTTTCTTCACTGTCTCAGCATACGACACCTTCTGTACTACTCTGACTCTAGCCACCTCAACCTGCCTCTCTCGCACCGGACACTTCCGATCCCCAGCAACATGGGTATCCCAACAGTTGACACACACTTTATTCACCAGAACAATCCTTTATCCCATTCTCTTCCGCACACATAAAACATCTTGGAATCTCCCTCCCACAAACTGCTGCAACATGACCATAAACGTTGCACCTGAATCAGCACAGTGGATTCGCCACAAAAGCTCTAACAGGATAACTGATATATCCTACCATGACTTTGTCGAGTAAAGACTCATAACTCAAAAGGACTGACAGTGACTCCTCTGTTTCACCACGCTCACCACCGGGTCTGCGTTGCACCAAACGGCGGGAATCACAAACACCAGCAGTCTTCAACCTTAATTGCTCCACTTCTACACTTAACGCTACCCCAGAAATCACTCCTTTCAATGGTGCCCTGTTCCTAAGAGCAAAGCAAGAAACAGATCTTGACCCAAGTTGCGTAACACGGAGCGCCCACTCTCTCTGGTCAGAAGAAACACAAACAAATATCACAAGTCCACTACAGGTTACCTTCACTGATTCAACTGCACCCAACTCCTTTCCCACCCACCCTGAAACTACAAATGGATCTGCCAAAAGGTATGGATCCACTTTGTCCTACAATGTAACTCCTACTGCACCAGATTCTTCTTTATCATGTCCATTGATGCCAGGCTCTGGTTCTGAGCTCTTCACCACACCTTCTACCTCACTTAACTCTCCCTCATTCATTTCCATTTCACCTCCAGAACTCAGTCTGGCGAATGGCTCACTCTGTTTGCACTTGAGTTATAACATTTGAAAGTTTTTATTCCTTTGAAACTTTTGTGAGTGTAATGTTTACTGTTCATTTCTGATTGTTTATTTCACTTTTGTTTATTATCTATTTCACTTGCTTTGGCAATATAAACATATGTTTCCCATGCCAATAAAGCCATTTGAATTGATTTGAATTGAGAGAGAGAGAGAGCTCCATGTTAATGTATAGGGGACATGAGTCAGTCATGATTTCTCAAGGTTTTGTGATGAGGTAGCCCCGCCTTCGACTTCAAAATCAGTGTCGGCCCTCAGCCCAATAGGGAATATCCTCTTGGTGTAACGGTCAAGCTGTTGCTTTCTCTCCTCAGTAGACCCGGGTTCATATCCCGCCGGTTACATTAAGCAGTCTATTCTCTGAAAGGGGTCCAGACAGCCTGTTCCCAACAGTGGAGCCAGTGGGATTGGATAGGGGCATCTCCCTCTCTCTGACTGGAGGAGAGAAGTGAAATGGTGTGTCTCCTCTGGTCAACAATACTCACCTTGAGAGACTCCACAGCCTGATGGAGCTCCTTCAGGTCCTTCTCTCTCTCCTGGAATCTCTGCTGGACTTTCTGCTGACTCATCCCCAGCTGCCTCTGTGGAGAATCACTCTTCAATGAGCTATCAAGCTTTATTTGTCCAGTAGATCAATAGTATAGTAATGGGACATAGGGCACATTGAAGATAGGGATTAAAATGTTGAGGAAGAGTCTGTGTGAAATTATATTATTAAGTTGTTATGTGAATGATTATAGTTTTAACAGTGCACAAAACAGGGGAGCTGATTGGGTGTTTGATAACGAATGATAATGGTGTTTGATAACGAATGATAATGATGTTTGACTTTAGAAAATGGTGATACATTTGGAGAATCTGGGTTAGCATATCTATATAATCAAGGTTTGTGTTCATATTTGTTCTGCCGTGGATCGGTATCATTTGAATGATCTCATATTCAAACAGCCTTAGTTCCTACTGTATCTTTAATTATTTGTTTATCAGACAGTCACCAACAAGTAGTTCTGGTCTTACCTGTTTCTCAGTCCTCTCTGCTGCAGCTGACACTGTATCATGGCCTTTATGTTCATCCATTGTACACAGATAACAGATACACTGCTGATCGGTACGACAGAAAACCTCCAGCAGTTTGTCATGATGAGAGCAGATCTTCTCCTGTAGTTGTGTGGTGGCTTTGACCAGCTTGTGCTTCTTGAAAGCAGGATATTCATAGTGAGGTTGGAGGTGAATCTCACAGTAAGAGGCCAGACACGCCAGACAGGACATGAGGGCTTTCTGCTTTCTGGTCCCAGTGCAGAAATCACACGCCACATCTCCAGGTCCAGCATAGCACAGAGCAGGAGGGGGAGCAGCCTGGAGTCCTGTCTTCTTCAGTTTCTCCACCACTTCAGCCAACATGTTATTTTTCCTCAGATTAGGCCTTGGAGTGAAGGTCTCTCTGCACTGAGGACAGCTATAGACCCCTTTCAGAACATCCTGATCCCAGCAGCCCTCAATACAGCTCCTACAGTAACTGTGTCCACAGGGAATAGCCACCGGCTCCTTCAGTAGATCCAGACAGACAGAACAACAGAACTGGTCCTGGTCCAGCAGAACTCCTTGCTGAGCCATTTGGACGGTTGTTCACTCTCACACAGACAGACGACACAGAGACTCAGATCAGTTTCGTTTCCACAGAAGAGAGTTTGTGGGAGGGGGAGGGACTTCCTGGTTCTGCCAGAGGGGTGGGGTTAAAAGGAGGGAGGGAGGGGTTAGAAGAAGGGAGGAAGAGAGAGAGGAACTGCATGCAACAGGAAGAGGGAGACAAATAGTTTTGTTCCTGGGTTAGAGTCCTTAACATGGAACAAATGAAATAATGAATCTTAAAATGTGAGTTGTTAGAATATATAAAGGATAACAGTTTCTATGAAGAACATATGTATAATTATTTTAATGACCTTTATAATGCCTTATAATACACTTATGTGTTCTACTTAAGCAATAAGGCCTGAGGAGGTGTGGTATATGGCCAATATACAATACCACAGCTAAGGGCTGTTCTTAGGCACAACGCAACGCGGATTGAGAATGATGTAACACTTTCAAAAATCAAATCAAATTATTGGTCGCATACACATATTTAACAGATGTTATTGCAGGTGTAGCGAAATGCTTGTGTTCCTGGCTCCAACAGTGCAGTAATAACTAACAATACACACATCTAAAAAGTAAAGGAATGGAATTAAGAAATATATAAATATTAGGACGAGCAATGTAGGAGTCTGGAGTGTAAATATATTTATAAACTGGGTAGTTCAAGCCCTGAATGCTGATTGGCCGACAGCCGTGGTATATCAGACCGTATACAAAACATTTATTTTACTGCTCTAATTACGTTGGTACGTTAATAGCAATAAGGCAGTTTTAGAACACCTACTCATTCAAGGGTTTTTCTTTATTTGGACTATTTTCTACATTGTAGAATAACAGTGAAGACATCAAAACTATGAAATAACACATATGGAATCATGTAGTAACCAAATAAGTGTTAAACAAATCAAAATATATTTTATATTTGAGATTCTTCAAATAGCCACCCTTTGCCTTGATGATAGATTTGCACACTCTTGGCATTCTCTCAACCAGCTTCATGAGGTAGTCACCTGGAATGCATTTCAAATAACAGGTGTTCCTTCTTAAAAGTTCATTTGTGGAATTTCTTTCCTTCTTAATGCATTTGAGCCAATCAGTTGTGTTGTGACAAGGGAGGGGTGGTATACAGAAGATAGCCCTATTTGGTAAAAGACCAAGTCCATATTATGGCAAGAAGAGCTCAAATAAGCAAAGAGCAACGACAGTCCATCATTACTTTAAGACATGGTCAGTCAATACGGAACATTTCAAGAACTTTGAAAGTTTCTTCAAGTGCAGTCGCAAAAACCATCAAGCGCTATGATGAAACTGGCTCTCATGAGGACCGCCATAGGAAAGGAAGACCCAGAGTTACCTCTGCTGCAGAGGATAAGTTCATTAGAGTTAACTGCACCTCAGATTGCAGCCCAAATAAATGCTTCACAGAGTTCAAGTAACAGACACATCCCAACATCAACTGTTCAGAGGAGAATCAGGCCTTCATGGTCAAATTGCTGCAAAGAAACCACTACTAAAGGACACCAATAAGAAGAAGAGACTTGCTTGGGCCAAGAAACACAAGCAATGGACATTAGACCGGTGGAAATCTGTCCTTTGGTCTGATGAGTCCAAATTTGATATTTTGGGTTCCAAGCGCAGTGTCTTTGTGAGACACAGAGTAGGTGAACGGATGATATCCACATGTGTGGTTCCCACCGTAAAGCATGGAGTAGATGGTGTGATGGTGTGGGGGTACTTTACTTATGACACTGTCTGGGATTTCTTTAGAATTCAAGGCACACTTAACCAGCATGGCTACCACAGCATTCTGCAGCGATACGCCATCACATCTGGTTTGGTCTTAGTGGGACTATCATTTGTTTTTCAACAGGACAATGACCCAACACACCTCCAGGCTGTGTAAGGGCTATTTGACCAAGAAGGAGAGTGATGGAGTGCTGCATCTGATGACCTGGCCTCCACAAATCACCCGACTTCAACCCAATTGAGATGGTTTGTGATGAGTTGGACCGCAGAGTGAAGGAAAAGCAGCCAACAAATGCTCAGCATATGTGGGAACTCCTTCAAGACTGTTGGAAAAACATTCCTCATGAAGCGGTTTGAGAGAATGCCAAGAGTGTGCAAAGCTGTCAAGGCAAAGGGTGGCTACTTTGAAGAATCTGAAATCTAAAATATATTTTGATTTGATTGAACACTTTTACTACATGATTCCATGTGTTATTTCATAGTTTAGATGTCTTCACTATTATTCTACAATGTAGAAAATAGTCAAATAAAGGAAAACCCTTGAATGAGTAGGTGTTCTAAAACTTTTGACCAGTAGTGAAGGTATCCAAACTTTTGACTGGTACTGTATACAGGCTCTGACTGTCTGCTCTATATCAGCATTCATCTTGGGCCAGAATAACACTGCTTTAGCACCTTGTTTTGACTTTTCCATCCCTAGATGGTCCTTGTGTATTTTGATCAGAATGTTTTTCTGTATCACACACTTGGTATCACAATTCTTGAACCCTTAAACAGAATTCCATCAAGTCCAGATAGCTCATCCCTGTATTGACCATAAGGGTATGGTATAGCTTGTACAGACCACCTGCATGTTATGGCTTGAATCACCTTCTGCAAACACTCATCTTCTGCAGCAGCACGTGAAATAACTGTCCACATTTCATCTGAGACTGGGCAACTCTCTCTGATAAGGTTTACATGTATGGTCTCGTCCTGCTCATATATATCTGGTTTGGTTCTGAGCTGTCAAAAGCTCTGGACAATGTGTCTGCCACTAACAATTCTTCCCCTGGCCTGTACTCGAGTTGCAAGTCATATTTCTGAAGTTTTAGAAACAGTCCCTGTTCTCTTGGTGGTGTGTGTGTTAGACCCTTCCTTGCAATAGTAACTTAAGGTTGATGATCTGTTTCATCCCACACTGTTTTACCACAGATAAACACACTGCATTTCTCACATGCATATGACAGTGCCAATACCTCTTTCTCAATCTGAGCATAGTTACACTCAGAAGTTGGCAGAGCCCTGGAGGCATATGCAACTGGGCGCCATCTAGTGCCATACTGCTGTAACAACACTGCACCTTAACCTGCTTTAGAGGCATCTGCTGAGATTTAGGTTTTGAGCTTTTTATCATAGAACCAAAGTACTGGAGCATGCATGATCAATGCCTTGAGCGCCTCAAAACTCTTTCTGGTGATTACTGTTCCAACACCACTCTGTAGTTTTACACAGTAGACTTCTCATCTGACTAGTGTGAGTTGCCAGATTAGGTACACATTAGCCCACATAGTTAACCAGCCCTTAGAACCTTTGTACGTCCTCTTGATCGGTAGGCAGTGGCATGTTCTTGATGGCGGTCACTTTGCTCTGGTCTGTCTGAACACCTTCACATGTTAGTTTTTCACCCAAGAAGGTTATTTCTGTCTTTCTGAATTCCCATTTGTCTGCATTTAGCTTTAGCCCATTATTATACATTTAAGTCATTTAGCAGACGCCCTTATCCAGAGCGACTTACAGTTAGTGAGTGAATACATTATTATTATTTTTTTAAACTGTCCCCCTGTGGGAATTGAATCCACAACCCTGGCATTGCAAACGCCATGCTCTACCAACTGAGCTACATCCCTGCCGGCCATTCCCTCCCCTACCCTGGACGACGCTGGGCCAATTGTGCACCGCCCCATGGGTCTCCCGGTCACGGCCGGCTATGACAGAGCCTGGATTCGAACCAGGATCTCTAGTGGCACAGCTAGCACAATGTAGTGCCTTAGACCACTGCGCCACTCTGACTAGATCAAGTGCTGCTTTCAACCTGGTGTTGTGCTCTTCAAGAGTCTGAGCCCATATTAGCACATCATCAATGGACACTGTGGTGCCTGACACACTCTCAGATATCTGTTGGACTGTCCTGTGAAAGACTTCTGGTGCTGAAGTGAGACCAAACGGGAGCCTTTTAAATGACTAGCTACCAAAATGATTATTGAAAGTACAAAGCCTTGTACTCTCCTTGTCTAGACTGATCTGCCAAAACCCTGAAGAGGCGTCTAGCTTTGAGAAGTATTTAGCCCCTGCTATGTCCCTGAATATCTCCCCTCTGGTAGGCAGCTGAAAGTGTTCCCTTTTTACATGCTTGTTTAGCTCTTTTGGATCCATACACAGTCTGAGCGAGCCGTCTTCCTTCTCAACTATTACTAGTGAGTGGACCCATTCAGTAGGCTCTTCTACTTTGTCTAGGATATCTAAGGACTCTAGCCTCAGCAGCTCTGCTTTTAGCTAGTCTCTTGGTGATAATGGTACCTTTCTAGGTGCATGGATCACTGGTCTATTTGGCTGATCTAACTCCATTTTGTACTGCACCTTGAGTTTTCCTATTCCCTGAAAAACATCAGCATATGCATCCTCAACATTAGTCATTTCACCATATGAACCCATTTCACTAGACCCAGTAAGTTACATGACTTTAACCCAATGATGGGTGTTGTTTCTCCCTTTACTATGACAAACGGAACCTTGTGAAATTCATCATCTACCTCCAGCACCAACCTGCATGTCCCTGAAGACCACTGGTTTTACCTGTAACCGTAACAATTCAGTCTCTGGAATGATGTTGACCTGTGCTCCAGTGTCAAGTTTGAACACAAGATCAGTTCCATTAGTCTTGTAGGTAGCAGTCCAGTCCTCGTCTAGTCCTACAAGTGTGACTGTTCCCACAAAGAGGTCACCAAAAGACCCATCACTGTACTCGTTGTCACCACTGTTGTCCTGGTCCTCGTTGACACAGTGTACTGTATTTTGTTGTCTCCGCTGCCTGCATTTGAGTGAGAAGGGGTTCTTCATGCCACAGTTGTAACACTATTTTCTATATGCTGGGCACTGGCAAGGTCTGTGCTCTCCTCCACAGCTGCTGCAGGAGCGCTAGTTCCCTGAAGTGGGCTGCTGTCCTTTGAAGTTAGCCGTTTAGCTGTAGCTCTTCCTTCGCTAACGTACTCCACTTTGCATACGGTGTCACTAAGAACACCGCTGTCCATTGGCCGTATGCGACTCTGAGTCACCTCTCTAGCTTGACACATTTGTATCGCTCTTTCTAGTGTCAATTCATTCTCACCAAATAACTTCTCTCAGCCCCTTGTCTCTCACCCCCATGACAATTCTCTCATATCAGAAAGTCTGCAATTTGACTGAAATTACACCACTGACATTTCAGTTTCAAGTCCATAATAATTTATTCTGGGAGTTCAAAAAGACAGGAATTTGACTTATACCAGTTCATAATCTGCTTGCTCTTCATCCATTAGCTGAAAGCTGTTGTAGACATCAATGGTGTCCTAGACTGTGAGAAACAGTGCGACCTTCTGTGCGTCGTCTTTTCCAGCCGCTCCTATCGCCGTCAGATAGAGGGTGAAACGCTGCTTAAACCGCTTCCATTGCTCTTCAACGTTGCCGTTCAGTTTCAGTTTTGTTGGAGGCTTTAGCTGCTCCATGTCGTTAGCCAGCTAGCACTGCAAAAAGACTAGCTACATGCACTGCACGCTCCGTTAGTTCCGGCGTGGTTATTTTTACCTCAGTCTCGTTAGCCCAGTGGCTAGTTAGCTAACGTTAGTCAAGTTAGCTAGCTAGTTGACGTGAAGCCTCTTGGCGGCGTTCAGCATTTTCGACCAAAACTCGATGATGGATGAGTCAAATCGAGTTATTTCACTCCTGGTACCATGTTGTATCTTCTTGTCTAAGAAATACTAAAGAAAACAACTGTTCTTTAAAACATAAGTACTTCTTTATTCAAGTTAACCGGAGCCGTACAAGTATCGTGCATTAAGCTGAGATCTCCCACTCTTTGTTTGAATGTTAAATGACGAGACAGAGGCATTGATGCGAGTAACCCGTCTTGTTCAGTATATTGCAATACATCCGGGTATCTCAAGTACACCGGTAAAACACTGGAGTTGCAGTAATTAACATTTACCAACAGATGGCATCATTGTGCCTTCTTCCACCCATAACATCTTCCCTTTTATAAAATAGGACAGGAACTGTCAATTCACTAACAAAACAAACCTAGTAGTAATTTCCAACATGAACAGTTTAGTATTTTTTTTATTTTTTCAGTTAACCACTTAACACATTTTGATACTCTCTTCACTTTTATCTCTGTCTGTCAACAATCCCTAATGGGAAACCTACAGATTAAGTATTTTTGGTGGCTGGGACAGACGCCCGCAGCGTGAAAAGACAGGGGACTTGTCTGCAGGGACTGCGGGCTCCCGCACAGGCGTGTCACCTGACTGTCTAAGGGGAGTATTGATGGACGAGGGAGTGGCCGACCTGTGATCCCCTGGCACTTCGCCCAGTGCCTCAGGCCCCATGTGACTTGCTGGGGTTCCGTCTTTTGTCATGCGACCCCTATGACCATCAGAGTTCTGAGTAGATGCTGGCTCAGCAATCCGAAGGTCAACCCTGTTACGACGGTACAGTGATCCATTCACTTCGACCAAGTTTCTGTACACAGGATCCGAGTCTCCAGAGGCCCGTCCGGTCCCCTGGTAGTGGCTTCATTCGCACCGTTTCACCCACCCTGAGCTCAGGTAAGTCTTTTGCTGATTTGTCATAGATGAACTTGGAGACCTGTCTTCTGTGACGTAGCTTCACCAGCACATCTGTCACCACACATGGCTCCAGGAGAGTGCTTGCTACTGGCAGAGCTGCTTTTAAACGCCGTGCCATGAGGCACTGGGCCGGGCTGCTAATCATGCCTTCTGTCGGGGTATTGCGCCACTGCAGGATTGCTTTCCAGGCAATTTTCGGAACTCACTTCCGGAGAATTGGGGTCCATTATCTGAAATTACCCTATCTGGCTGGCCATAGCGGGCAAACTGAGCCTTGCAGCGTTTGATCATTGTCTCTGCTGAGAGGTCGGGGAGGAGGTCAATCTCCCAGAAGTCTGAGTAATGATCAACTACCAGCAGAAAGTCTTTGCCACTGTGCTGGAAGAGATCTAGACTTACTATCTGCCAGGGGCGCATTGTTGCTCAATGGCATATTCATTGCAGATTGTGCATTTACTGACATAGTCTTTGATTTCACTCTGCATTCCTGGCCAATACAGTGTGTCACGTGCTTGTCTGTAACAGGCCTCACCTCCAATGTGACTTGAGTGCACGCGCGCCAACATCTCAGTGCGCAGAGACCGGGGAATAACGACTCTCTGACCCTTGAATATTACTCCGTTTTGAACACTGAGCTCTTCTTTGACTGGCCAATATTCTCTGGTGGCTAAAGCAGTTTCTTCCTTGCAGTCGGGCCAGCCCATCAGAATCACAGACCTCAATGCCTGGAGTTGCTCGTCCCTGTCTGTGTGCTGTCTGATTTGTATAAGGTGCTGGTCCGTAACATTGAGGTAGTCAGCCTGGTTGATGTGTTCAACATCCACTTGCTCTGTTTGTAAGCTGCACACTGCGTGTTGTTCATGCATGGAGCGTGTGTGAGTGCCTGATGCAGTAGCCCTGCTGAGCGTGTCACTCACATACATCTCTGGCCCTGGCTTATACACCACCTTGAGGTTGTAGTTTTGTAGGGCCAGTAGCTCTGCAGTCGTTTCGGGGCATTCAGGAGAGGCTTGCTGAATATAGCAATAAGGGGCTTGTGATCTGTCTCTGCGGTAATATTGTCACGCCCGTACAGGTAGTGGTGGAAGCGTTGACATGCAAACACAATGCTGAGGCACTCCTTCTCTGTCTGGGCATAGTTCTGCTCTGTTGGAGTGAGTGCCCTAGAGGCGAATGCCACAGGCTGGCCCTCTTGCATGAGGCAACAGCCCAGTCCATACTGGCTTGAGTCACTCTGAATCGTGACAGGTTTTGACACATCGTAGTATCGCAGTACAGGTGTCTGGGTGACCAGTTGTTTTATTTCCCTCACCGCTGTGTCATGTTTTGGGAGCCAATGCCAGATGGTGTCCTTGTCCATGAGCCTCCTTAGTGGTTCACACACTTCAGAGAGCCGCGGTAGGAACTTGGCCAGGTAGGTGACGAATCCGACGAAGTGCTGCACTGCCTTCACGTCAGATGGGTGGGGCATATCCAAGACAGCCTTCACTTTTTCTGGATCCGCCTTCAATCCGGTGGAGGACAAGATGTGCCCATGAAAGCGAACCTCTGGCACTTTAAACTGAAGCTTTTTTATGCTTAGCCTTAGCTTGACCTGTCTGCATCTGACCATCAGGGCCAGCAGCTTGGTGTCATGGTCACATTCTGCCTCCTCATCACTGTCCCCACAGCCCACTACGAGGATGTAATCTGCTATGGGTTCCACGCCACTGAGTCCCATCAACAGCTCGTGCTGTTTCCGCTGATACACCTCTGGAGCCACGGAGACACCAAACGGGAGCTTCAACCACCTCTTCCTGCCCCAGGGTGTCCAAAAGGTGGTCATGTAGCTGCTGGGCTCGTCAAGCTTGCACTGCAGGAAGGCATCTCTGGCGTCCACGAGCGTGAAGACTCTGGCCTTTGGGAGCTTGTAAAGAACATCCTCCAACGTGGGCATAATGTAATGTGAACGTCTCAGAGCCCGGTTGAGGTGTTTAGGATCAATGCATATCCGTAGCTTGTCTGGTTTCTTGACGATAACCATATTACTTATCCAGTCTGTAGGCTCGGTGACGGATATGATGTGGCCATCTGCTTCGTATTTGTCAAGCTGAGCCTTCGTAGCTGCTTTCATGGCCACTGGTACATTGCGGGGTGCACACTGGACAGGCTGGATTGCTGCGTCCAACTCAAAGTGGACTTCGCCGGGAACTGACTCGACCGGTGCGTTGAAGACATCATGGTACTTGCTTAAGAGTGTCTCCTTGCTCAGGGGCCCAGCCTGGACTTTGTCTATAATGTTAAGATCAGCTGGGATGGTGAAGTTAATAAACCCAAGGTGCTCGCATGTAGAACCTGACAGTAATGGCTGTTGACTAGCCTCAACTATTTCAAACTCAAGAGTGTGTTTCTGGCCACGTAAAACTCACTCTGTCACAAACAGGCCTTTAGAGGTCATGAACTGGCCTGAATACAGTTTCAGCTTGGTGCTACTCTGTGTGAGTTTGTCTCTGGGCGCGAGCCTCTTTTTATCTTTAAGGCTCATAACGTTACATGTGGCCCCTGAATCTAGCTGGCATTGCTGTGGTTTATTATTAAGTAGCAGAGTGACAAACCATTTTTTTCCTTTTGCCCTTACTGCCCCTATGCACTCGCTAGCATATACATCCTCTGTGCTGTTGTTCCCTTCATCTGTGTTTATTTCAATGGAGTGCACTTTACCCTCCTTTCTCTTGCTTTTCATGCAGGCCCTTGCGAAGTGATTAGCTGTACCACAGGATTTGCATCTTTTTCCATAGGCTGGACAGTGTTCTTTTCCTCGTCCATGAGAAATGCCACAATATCGGCATGCATTGGGGTTGTCTACTGCAGAGTTGGCTGTAGTATTAGCATTAGCTGTGGCAAAAGGGAATTTCTTTACTGGCTGCCTGAATGTACCATTGACATTGTCCATATGTTGCCTTTCTAGCTCCATGGACCGTATCTGTATATCCGTAAGCTCTGCTGCACGGCATGTCTCCACTGCCAAGACCAGTGTCAGGTCACGTTCTCTCAGCAAACGTCTGCGGGTGCCCTCATCAGTTATGCCAAGCACTATCTTATCTCTGATCAGTTCATCTCTTAAAGCACCATAGTCACATGTAGCTGCCTTTTCCCTTAGCCTAGTGACAAAGCTGTCAATGGACTCCCCGTCCTCCTGTTTGCAACAACCGAAAACATAACCCTCGTAGATAACGTTCTTTGCTGGCTTAAAGTAAAGTTGGAGAGCATCAAGAATAGCTGTAGCGTTACCTTGCTGAGCTGCTGTTCGGTTCAGGTTGTGTTTGTATACGTGTCGGCATTCAGCTCCCATTATAGTCCTCAAAGTGGCAGCCACTACCTCATCGTCCTTTTCCCGAAGTCCCGTTGCTAGTGCATAGTCCTCCCATTCACCTCTAAACGTATCCCAGTTTGTGCTCCAATCTCCGCTGAGCTTCATAACGGCGGGAGGGGGAATGTTCGCTGCCATGTCTAAACGGTGCTAACAACACGGAAGCTAACTAGCAAACTCAATCTAGCTAAGGACAATTCCAGCAAAGATTTACTCAACTAAGCTTTTTTTTTTTTTTTGTAAACCAGAACAGGTGACTCTAATTTGCGGAAAGCATGGTTAGTTATCCCACTTCTGACACCATGTTTGAATGTTCAATGACGAGACAGAGGCATTGATGCGAGTAACCAGTCTTGTTCAGTATATTGCAATACATCCGGGTATCTCAAGTACACCGGTAAAACACTGGAGTTGCAGTAATTAACATTTACCAACAGATGGCATCATTGTGCCATCTCCCACCCATAACACTCTTCTGCGCCGGCTTCGTGTCCGATACAGTATGCCACAGAGGCAGGGTTGCCAGGTGAAGCTACATTTCTAACCCAATGACAACTCAAAACCCGTACAAAAGCCTGAAAACTATCCCCATTTCATTTTTTTCACAGCAAGAGAGGACTTGCCATCATTATACAATAAACCCTTTTTCCATAATGTTATCAAGCCAATTAAGAAGGAATATCATAGTAACTTGTAACGGCTTTAGAAACAAAATTCGAGTTTCCTCAAAATAATAATTATTGCAAGCTATGACATAACATAATAAAGGAATTTGAATATGTGGCAAGAGAAAAGATAATTCGCCCTAATTAAAATCGCCAGATCATTTTCCATCAATGGATGTTGATTTAACTCGTTTAACTGCTATGATTAAGCAATAAGGCACAATGGGGTATGGGATATGGCCATATACCACAAACCCCGGGGTGCCTTATTACTATTATAAACTGGTTACCAATCACTGATTTAAATATTAATAATATGTATATAAACTAAATATGCTTGTCAACAACAGCCAGTGTTTATTTTTTAGAATTTGTTTTACCTATAGCCTAATCTGACTACTGTTACCATCAATCTACTGCGTTCTAACAACTGATCGGCTTTGATCATTTCAAATTTAATTAACTAAAAATGTCCATTAATAATAGCATAATAACACAAGTCTACAACAAACTGAAGTTATAGGCTACTTATTAAATAGGTTTTTCAGTCTAAGTCTACCCCTAACCAGTTTGAATACACTGTTTGATTTCACCCCCAGACCCCAAAACACACCCCATTCAAAACAGTTTTAACAGCCCCCCACCCGATGCAACTCAATATTAAGAAGGCATACAGTCAGTGTACAGACCAATGCACTACCCCCAGGATCACAACAAGCCCCTCACACATTGGACCACACACACACAATGTGAATGGAAATATATTATTATATTTCTATATATTACAATCAAAATAAAGGGTGTTGGTTATTTTAGTTTTCCAAGTAACATTTCTTGGACATGTCCTTACTTTAAAAATAAGCATGTTTGGTCTTGTTTGAATCAGCCCAATTCTCTGGTTGGAGAGAGTCCCCTCTCCCTCTCTCTGTCTCCTCCCGAGTATCATTTCTTACTCGGCAGGATCCGTCCACGTTATCGGAGGGCTCCTGGCAAGCGGGGAGTCGCCGACCCGCGTTCAATGTGCCGGTCCGCTTAGCGAGTGCGTCCCGCACGCCCCCATGTCTTCTTTTTTTTCATTTTCATATTTTTGAAAAAATAATTTTACATATTTTTTTTTCTGCTTCAAAGTAGATTAAGTGAAGCTTCACCTCCATTCAGGCAGTTATCACACCCCCCCACCCGGATTCGACCCCACTGGTCATTTAAAGACGTGTTTGGCTACGGGCACGTGGTAAGTTATGCGTTCACCTGGTAGTCGTCTTTTTTTTCATTTTCATATTTATGAAAAAATATATATATTTTTTTGGTAGTCATTTAGCAGACACTCTTATGATGCATATTTTCTTCATATTTTTTATTATTTTTTATATATATTTTTTTCTAGCTTTATAAAAAAACAAAACGGATAAAAACCTGGTTTTCTAATATGTATGGGTTCATGAGGGTTGCCTAATCACACATGTGACATTTTGGAAGGATGTGACCTTTTTAACCCTTCGAAACAGCACCTATGACCACAATGTAAGGCACTTCCGGTTGTCACAGGAAGCTGTAATTAAACACATATCCTCATTGGGACAAGCTCTTACAGAATCCTGAGTTTCAGGTCAATCCGTGAAAAACTAAACTTTTTACAGAGGGTTGAATGTAGCGTTTTCACTATCTGCTGGTGGATACATCTAAACCATGTTTAGGGTCAATCTTCCCACTTCCGGTTGCTCCAGGAAGCTTAAACTCAACACAGGTAATCCTTATAGTGGCCTGATGGGTTGACAAAGTCACGCGGCGAACATGGGACAGTTAGACCACTGCGCCACTCAGGAGTAGTATGCCACAGAGGCAGGGTTGCCAGGTGAAGCTACATTTCTAACCCAATGATAACTCAAAACCCGTACAAAAGCCTGAAAACTAGCCCCATTTCTTTTTTTCACAGCAAGAGAGGACTTGCCATAATAATACAATAAACCCTTTTTCCATAATGTTATCAAGCCAATTAAGAAGGAATATCATAGTAACGGCTTTAGAAGCAAAATTCGAGTTTCCTCAAAATAATAATTATTGCAAGCTATGACATAACATAATAAAGGAATTTGAATATGTGGCAAGAGAAAAGATAATTCGCCCTAATTAAAATCGCCAGATCATTTTCCATCAATGGATGTTGATTTAACTCGTTTAACTGCTAGGATTAAGCAATAAGGCACAATGGGGTATGGGATATGGCCATATACCACAAACCCCGGGGTGCCTTATTACTATTATAAACTGGTTACCAATCACTGATTTAAATATTAATAATATGTATATGAACTAAATATGCTTGTCAACAACAGCCAGTGTTTATTTTTTAGAATTTGTTTTACCTATAGCCTAATCTGACTACTGTTACCATCAATCTACTGCGTTCTAACAACTGATCGGCTTTGATCATTTCAAATTTAATTAACTAAAAATGTCCATTAATAATAGCATAATAACACAAGTCTACAACAAACTGAAGTTATAGGCTACTTATTAAATAGGTTTTTCAGTCTAAGTCTACCCCTAACCAGTTTGAATACACTGTTTGATTTCACCCCCAGACCCCAAAACACACCCCATTCAAAACAGTTTTAACAGCCCCCCACCCGATGCAACTCAATATTAAGAAGGCATACAGTCAGTGTACAGACCAATGCACTACCCCCAGGATCACAACAAGCCCCTCACACATTGGACCACACACACACAATGTGAATGGAAATATATTATTATATTTCTATATATTACAATCACAATAAAGGGTGTTGGTTATTTTAGTTTTCCAACATTTCTTGGACATGTCCTTACTTTAAAAATAAGCATGTTTGGTCTTGTTTGAATCAGCCCAATTCTCTGGTTGGAGAGAGTCCCCTCTCCCTCTCTCTGTCTCCTCCCGAGTATCATTTCTTACTCGGCAGGATCCGTCCACGTTATCGGAGGGCTCCTGGCAAGCGGGGAGTCGCCGACCCGCGTTCAATGTGCCGGTCCGCTTAGCGAGTGCGTCCCGCACGCCCCCATGTCTTCTTTTTTTTCATTTTCATATTTTTGAAAAAATAATTTTACATATTTTTTTTTCTGCTTCAAAGTAGATTAAGTGAAGCTTCACCTCCATTCAGGCAGTTATCACACCCCCCCACCCGGATTCGACCCCACTGGTCATTTAAAGACGTGTTTGGCTACGGGCACGTGGTAAGTTATGCGTTCACCTGGTAGTCGTCTTTTTTTTCATTTTCATATTTATGAAAAAATATATATATTTTTTTGGTAGTCATTTAGCAGACACTCTTATGATGCATATTTTCTTCATATTTTTTATTATTTTTTATATATATATTTTTCTAGCTTTATAAAAAAAAAAACGGATAAAAACCTGGTTTTCTAATATGTATGGGTTCATGAGGGTTGCCTAATCACACATGTGACATTTTGGAAGGTTGTGACCTTTTTAACCCTTCGAAACAGCACCTATGACCACAATGTAAGGCACTTCCGGTTGTCACAGGAAGCTTTAATTAAAGACATATCCTCATTGGGACAAGCTCTTACAGAATCCTGAGTTTCAGGTCAATCCGTGAAAAACTAAACTTTTTACAGAGGGTTGAATGTAGCGTTTTTACTATCTGCTGGTGGATACATCTAAACCATGTTTAGGGTCAATCTTCCCACTTCCGGTTGCTCCAGGAAGCTTAAACTCAACACAGGTAATCCTTATAGTGGCCTGATGGGTTGACAAAGTCACACGGCGAACATGGGACAGTTAGACCACTGCGCCACTCAGGAGTAGTATGCCACAGAGGCAGGGTTGCCAGGTGAAGCTACATTTCTAACCCAATGATAACTCAAAACCCGTACAAAAGCCTGAAAACTAGCCCCATTTCTTTTTTTCACAGCAAGAGAGGACTTGCCATAATAATACAATAAACCCTTTTTCCATAATGTTATCAAGCCAATTAAGAAGGAATATCATAGTAACGGCTTTAGAAGCAAAATTCGAGTTTCCTCAAAATAATAATTATTGCAAGCTATGACATAACATAATAAAGGAATTTGAATATGTGGCAAGAGAAAAGATAATTCGCCCTAATTAAAATCGCCAGATCATTTTCCATCAATGGATGTTGATTTAACTCGTTTAACTGCTAGGATTAAGCAATAAGGCACAATGGGGTATGGGATATGGCCATATACCACAAACCCCGGGGTGCCTTATTACTATTATAAACTGGTTACCAATCACTGATTTAAATATTAATAATATGTATATGAACTAAATATGCTTGTCAACAACAGCCAGTGTTTATTTTTTAGAATTTGTTTTACCTATAGCCTAATCTGACTACTGTTACCATCAATCTACTGTGTTCTAACAACTGATCGGCTTTGATCATTTCAAATTTAATTAACTAAAAATGTCCATTAATAATAGCATAATAACACAAGTCTACAACAAACTGAAGTTATAGGCTACTTATTAAATAGGTTTTTCAGTCTAAGTCTACCCCTAACCAGTTTGAATACACTGTTTGATTTCACCCCCAGACCCCAAAACACACCCCATTCAAAACAGTTTTAACAGCCCCCCACCCGATGCAACTCAATATTAAGAAGGCATACAGTCAGTGTACAGACCAATGCACTACCCCCAGGATCACAACAAGCCCCTCACACATTGGACCACACACACACAATGTGAATGGAAATATATTATTATATTTCTATATATTACAATCACAATAAAGGGTGTTGGTTATTTTAGTTTTCCAAGTAACATTTCTTGGACATGTCCTTACTTTAAAAATAAGCATGTTTGGTCTTGTTTGAATCAGCCCAATTCTCTGGTTGGAGAGAGTCCCCTCTCCCTCTCTCTGTCTCCTCCCGAGTATCATTTCTTACTCGGCAGGATCCGTCCACGTTATCGGAGGGCTCCTGGCAAGCGGGGAGTCGCCGACCCGCGTTCAATGTGCCGGTCCGCTTAGCGAGTGCGTCCCGCACGCCCCCATGTCTTCTTTTTTTTCATTTTCATATTTTTGAAAAAATAATTTTACATATTTTTTTTTCTGCTTCAAAGTAGATTAAGTGAAGCTTCACCTCCATTCAGGCAGTTATCACACCACCCCACCCGGATTCGACCCCACTGGTCATTTAAAGACGTGTTTGGCTACGGGCACGTGGTAAGTTATGCGTTCACCTGGTAGTCGTCTTTTTTTTCATTTTCATATTTATGAAAAAATATATATATTTTTTTGGTAGTCATTTAGCAGACACTCTTATGATGCATATTTTCTTCATATTTTTTATTATTTTTTATATATATTTTTTTCTAGCTTTATAAAAAAACAAACGGATAAAAACCTGGTTTTCTAATATGTATGGGTTCATGAGGGTTGCCTAATCACACATGTGACATTTTGGAAGGATGTGACCTTTTTAACCCTTCGAAACAGCACCTATGACCACAATGTAAGGCACTTCCGGTTGTCACAGGAAGCTGTAATTAAACACATATCCTCATTGGGACAAGCTCTTACAGAATCCTGAGTTTCAGGTCAATCCGTGAAAAACTAAACTTTTTACAGAGGGTTGAATGTAGCGTTTTCACTATCTGCTGGTGGATACATCTAAACCATGTTTAGGGTCAATCTTCCCACTTCCGGTTGCTCCAGGAAGCTTAAACTCAACACAGGTAATCCTTATAGTGGCCTGATGGGTTGACAAAGTCACGCGGCGAACATGGGACAGTTAGACCACTGCGCCACTCAGGAGTAGTATGCCACAGAGGCAGGGTTGCCAGGTGAAGCTACATTTCTAACCCAATGATAACTCAAAACCCGTACAAAAGCCTGAAAACTAGCCCCATTTCTTTTTTTCACAGCAAGAGAGGACTTGCCATAATAATACAATAAACCCTTTTTCCATAATGTTATCAAGCCAATTAAGAAGGAATATCATAGTAACGGCTTTAGAAGCAAAATTCGAGTTTCCTCAAAATAATAATTATTGCAAGCTATGACATAACATAATAAAGGAATTTGAATATGTGGCAAGAGAAAAGATAATTCGCCCTAATTAAAATCGCCAGATCATTTTCCATCAATGGATGTTGATTTAACTCGTTTAACTGCTAGGATTAAGCAATAAGGCACAATGGGGTATGGGATATGGCCATATACCACAAACCCCGGGGTGCCTTATTACTATTATAAACTGGTTACCAATCACTGATTTAAATATTAATAATATGTATATGAACTAAATATGCTTGTCAACAACAGCCAGTGTTTATTTTTTAGAATTTGTTTTACCTATAGCCTAATCTGACTACTGTTACCATCAATCTACTGCGTTCTAACAACTGATCGGCTTTGATCATTTCAAATTTAATTAACTAAAAATGTCCATTAATAATAGCATAATAACACAAGTCTACAACAAACTGAAGTTATAGGCTACTTATTAAATAGGTTTTTCAGTCTAAGTCTACCCCTAACCAGTTTGAATACACTGTTTGATTTCACCCCCAGACCCCAAAACACACCCCATTCAAAACAGTTTTAACAGCCCCCCACCCGATGCAACTCAATATTAAGAAGGCATACAGTCAGTGTACAGACCAATGCACTACCCCCAGGATCACAACAAGCCCCTCACACATTGGACCACACACACACAATGTGAATGGAAATATATTATTATATTTCTATATATTACAATCACAATAAAGGGTGTTGGTTATTTTAGTTTTCCAAGTAATATTTCTTGGACATGTCCTTACTTTAAAAAGAAGCATGTTTGGTCTTGTTTGAATCAGCCCAATTCTCTGGTTGGAGAGAGTCCCCTCTCCCTCTCTCTGTCTCCTCCCGAGTATCATTTCTTACTCGGCAGGATCCGTCCACGTTATCGGAGGGCTCCTGGCAAGCGGGGAGTCGCCGACCCGCGTTCAATGTGCCGGTCCGCTTAGCGAGTGCGTCCCGCACGCCCCCATGTCTTCTTTTTTTTCATTTTCATATTTTTGAAAAAATAATTTTACATATTTTTTTTTCTGCTTCAAAGTAGATTAAGTGAAGCTTCACCTCCATTCAGGCAGTTATCACACCACCCCACCCGGATTCGACCCCACTGGTCATTTAAAGACGTGTTTGGCTACGGGCACGTGGTAAGTTATGCGTTCACCTGGTAGTCGTCTTTTTTTTCATTTTCATATTTATGAAAAAATATATATATTTTTTTGGTAGTCATTTAGCAGACACTCTTATGATGCATATTTTCTTCATATTTTTTATTATTTTTTATATATATTTTTTTCTAGCTTTATAAAAAAACAAACGGATAAAAACCTGGTTTTCTAATATGTATGGGTTCATGAGGGTTGCCTAATCACACATGTGACATTTTGGAAGGATGTGACCTTTTTAACCCTTCGAAACAGCACCTATGACCACAATGTAAGGCACTTCCGGTTGTCACAGGAAGCTGTAATTAAACACATATCCTCATTGGGACAAGCTCTTACAGAATCCTGAGTTTCAGGTCAATCCGTGAAAAACTAAACTTTTTACAGAGGGTTGAATGTAGCGTTTTCACTATCTGCTGGTGGATACATCCAAACCATGTTTAGGGTCAATCTTCCCACTTCCGGTTGCTCCAGGAAGCTTAAACTCAACACAGGTAATCCTTATAGTGGCCTGATGGGTTGACAAAGTCACGCGGCGAACATGGGACAGTTAGACCACTGCGCCACTCAGGAGTAGTATGCCACAGAGGCAGGGTTGCCAGGTGAAGCTACATTTCTAACCCAATGATAACTCAAAACCCGTACAAAAGCCTGAAAACTAGCCCCATTTCTTTTTTTCACAGCAAGAGAGGACTTGCCATAATAATACAATAAACCCTTTTTCCATAATGTTATCAAGCCAATTAAGAAGGAATATCATAGTAACGGCTTTAGAAGCAAAATTCGAGTTTCCTCAAAATAATAATTATTGCAAGCTATGACATAACATAATAAAGGAATTTGAATATGTGGCAAGTGAAAAGATAATTCGCCCTAATTAAAATCGCCAAATCATTTTCCATCAATGGATGTTGATTTAACTCGTTTAACTGCTAGGATTAAGCAATAAGGCACAATGGGGTATGGGATATGGCCATATACCACAAACCCCGGGGTGCCTTATTACTATTATAAACTGGTTACCAATCACTGATTTAAATATTAATAATATGTATATGAACTAAATATGCTTGTCAACAACAGCCAGTGTTTATTTTTTAGAATTTGTTTTACCTATAGCCTAATCTGACTACTGTTACCATCAATCTACTGCGTTCTAACAACTGATCGGCTTTGATCATTTCAAATTTAATTAACTAAAAATGTCCATTAATAATAGCATAATAACACAAGTCTACAACAAACTGAAGTTATAGGCTACTTATTAAATAGGTTTTTCAGTCTAAGTCTACCCCTAACCAGTTTGAATACACTGTTTGATTTCACCCCCAGACCCCAAAACACACCCCATTCAAAACAGTTTTAACAGCCCCCCACCCGATGCAACTCAATATTAAGAAGGCATACAGTCAGTGTACAGACCAATGCACTACCCCCAGGATCACAACAAGCCCCTCACACATTGGACCACACACACACAATGTGAATGGAAATATATTATTATATTTCTATATATTACAATCACAATAAAGGGTGTTGGTTATTTTAGTTTTCCAAGTAACATTTCTTGGACATGTCCTTACTTTAAAAATAAGCATGTTTGGTCTTGTTTGAATCAGCCCAATTCTCTGGTTGGAGAGAGTCCCCTCTCCCTCTCTCTGTCTCCTCCCGAGTATCATTTCTTACTCGGCAGGATCCGTCCACGTTATCGGAGGGCTCCTGGCAAGCGGGGAGTCGCCGACCTGCGTTCAATGTGCCGGTCCGCTTAGCGAGTGCGTCCCGCACGCCCCCATGTCTTCTTTTTTTTCTTTTTCATATTTTTGAAAAAATAATTTTACATATTTTTTTTTCTGCTTCAAAGTAGATTAAGTGAAGCTTCACCTCCATTCAGGCAGTTATCACACCCCCCCACCCGGATTCGACCCCACTGGTCATTTAAAGACGTGTTTGGCTACGGGCACGTGGTAAGTTATGCGTTCACCTGGTAGTCGTCTTTTTTTTCATTTTCATATTTATGAAAAAATATATATATTTTTTTGGTAGTCATTTAGCAGACACTCTTATGATGCATATTTTCTTCATATTTTTTATTATTTTTTATATATATTTTTTTCTAGCTTTATAAAAAAACAAACGGATAAAAACCTGGTTTTCTAATATGTATGGATTCATGAGGGTTGCCTAATCACACATGTGACATTTTGGAAGGATGTGACCTTTTTAACCCTACGAAACAGCACCTATGACCACAATGTAAGGCACTTCCGGTTGTCACAGGAAGCTGTAATTAAACACATATCCTCATTGGGACAAGCTCTTACAGAATCCTGAGTTTCAGGTCAATCCGTGAAAAACTAAACTTTTTACAGAGGGTTGAATGTAGCGTTTTCACTATCTGCTGGTGGATACATCTAAACCATGTTTAGGGTCAATCTTCCCACTTCCGGTTGCTCCAGGAAGCTTAAACTCAACACAGGTAATCCTTATAGTGGCCTGATGGGTTGACAAAGTCACGCGGCGAACATGGGACAGTTAGACCACTGCGCCACTCAGGAGTAGTATGCCACAGAGGCAGGGTTGCCAGGTGAAGCTACATTTCTAACCCAATGATAACTCAAAACCCGTACTAAAGCCTGAAAACTAGCCCCATTTCTTTTTTTCACAGCAAGAGAGGACTTGCCATAATAATACAATAAACCCTTTTTCCATAATGTTATCAAGCCAATTAAGAAGGAATATCATAGTAACGGCTTTAGAAGCAAAATTCGAGTTTCCTCAAAATAATAATTATTGCAAGCTATGACATAACATAATAAAGGAATTTGAATATGTGGCAAGAGAAAAGATAATTCGCCCTAATTAAAATCGCCAGATCATTTTCCATCAATGGATGTTGATTTAACTCGTTTAACTGCTAGGATTAAGCAATAAGGCACAATGGGGTATGGGATATGGCCATATACCACAAACCCCGGGGTGCCTTATTACTATTATAAACTGGTTACCAATCACTGATTTAAATATTAATAATATGTATATGAACTAAATATGCTTGTCAACAACAGCCAGTGTTTATTTTTTAGAATTTGTTTTACCTATAGCCTAATCTGACTACTGTTACCATCAATCTACTGCGTTCTAACAACTGATCGGCTTTGATCATTTCAAATTTAATTAACTAAAAATGTCCATTAATAATAGCATAATAACACAAGTCTACAACAAACTGAAGTTATAGGCTACTTATTAAATAGGTTTTTCAGTCTAAGTCTACCCCTAACCAGTTTGAATACACTGTTTGATTTCACCCCCAGACCCCAAAACACACCCCATTCAAAACAGTTTTAACAGCCCCCCACCCGATGCAACTCAATATTAAGAAGGCATACAGTCAGTGTACAGACCAATGCACTACCCCCAGGATCACAACAAGCCCCTCACACATTGGACCACACACACACAATGTGAATGGAAATATATTATTATATTTCTATATATTACAATCACAATAAAGGGTGTTGGTTATTTTAGTTTTCCAAGTAACATTTCTTGGACATGTCCTTACTTTAAAAATAAGCATGTTTGGTCTTGTTTGAATCAGCCCAATTCTCTGGTTGGAGAGAGTCCCCTCTCCCTCTCTCTGTCTCCTCCCGAGTATCATTTCTTACTCGGCAGGATCCGTCCACGTTATCGGAGGGCTCCTGGCAAGCGGGGAGTCGCCGACCCGCGTTCAATGTGCCGGTCCGCTTAGCGAGTGCGTCCCGCACGCCCCCATGTCTTCTTTTTTTTCATTTTCATATTTTTGAAAAAATAATTTTACATATTTTTTTTCTGCTTCAAAGTAGATTAAGTGAAGCTTCACCTCCATTCAGGCAGTTATCACACCCCCCCACCCGGATTCGACCCCACTGGTCATTTAAAGACGTGTTTGGCTACGGGCACGTGGTAAGTTATGCGTTCACCTGGTAGTCGTCTATTTTTCATTTTCATATTTATGAAAAAATATATATATATTTTTGGTAGTCATTTAGCAGACACTCTTATGATGCATATTTTCTTCATATTTTTTATTATTTTTTATATATATTTTTTTCTAGCTTTATAAAAAAACAAACGGATAAAAACCTGGTTTTCTAATATGTATGGGTTCATGAGGGTTGCCTAATCACACATGTGACATTTTGGAAGGATGTGACCTTTTTAACCCTTCGAAACAGCACCTATGACCACAATGTAAGGCACTTCCGGTTGTCACAGGAAGCTGTAATTAAACACATATCCTCATTGGGACAAGCTCTTACAGAATCCTGAGTTTCAGGTCAATCCGTGAAAAACTAAACTTTTTACAGAGGGTTGAATGTAGCGTTTTCACTATCTGCTGGTGGATACATCTAAACCATGTTTAGGGTAAATCTTCCCACTTCCGGTTGCTCCAGGAAGCTTAAACTCAACACAGGTAATCCTTATAGTGGCCTGATGGGTTGACAAAGTCACGCGGCGAACATGGGACAGTTAGACCACTGCGCCACTCAGGAGTAGTATGCCACAGAGGCAGGGTTGCCAGGTGAAGCTACATTTCTAACCCAATGATAACTCAAAACCCGTACAAAAGCCTGAAAACTAGCCCCATTTCTTTTTTTCACAGCAAGAGAGGACTTGCCATAATAATACAATAAACCCTTTTTCCATAATGTTATCAAGCCAATTAAGAAGGAATATCATAGTAACGGCTTTAGAAGCAAAATTCGAGTTTCCTCAAAATAATAATTATTGCAAGCTATGACATAACATAATAAAGGAATTTGAATATGTGGCAAGAGAAAAGATAATTCGCCCTAATTAAAATCGCCAGATCATTTTCCATCAATGGATGTTGATTTAACTCGTTTAACTGCTAGGATTAAGCAATAAGGCACAATGGGGTATGGGATATGGCCATATACCACAAACCCCGGGGTGCCTTATTACTATTATAAACTGGTTACCAATCACTGATTTAAATATTAATAATATGTATATAAACTAAATATGCTTGTCAACAACAGCCAGTGTTTATTTTTTAGAATTTGTTTTACCTATAGCCTAATCTGACTACTGTTACCATCAATCTACTGCGTTCTAACAACTGATCGGCTTTGATCATTTCAAATTTAATTAACTAAAAATGTCCATTAATAATAGCATAATAACACAAGTCTACAACAAACTGAAGTTATAGGCTACTTATTAAATAGGTTTTTCAGTCTAAGTCTACCCCTAACCAGTTTGAATACACTGTTTGATTTCACCCCAGACCCCAAAACACACCCCATTCAAAACAGTTTTAACAGCCCCCCACCCGATGCAACTCAATATTAAGAAGGCATACAGTCAGTGTACAGACCAATGCACTACCCCCAGGATCACAACAAGCCCCTCACACATTGGACCACACACACACAATGTGAATGGAAATATATTATTATATTTCTATATATTACAATCACAATAAAGGGTGTTGGTTATTTTAGTTTTCCAAGTAACATTTCTTGGACATGTCCTTACTTTAAAAATAAGCATGTTTGGTCTTGTTTGAATCAGCCCAATTCTCTGGTTGGAGAGAGTCCCCTCTCCCTCTCTCTGTCTCCTCCCGAGTATCATTTCTTACTCGGCAGGATCCGTCCACGTTATCGGAGGGCTCCTGGCAAGCGGGGAGTCGCCGACCCGCGTTCAATGTGCCGGTCCGCTTAGCGAGTGCGTCCCGCACGCCCCCATGTCTTCTTTTTTTTCATTTTCATATTTTTGAAAAAATAATTTTACATATTTTTTTTTCTGCTTCAAAGTAGATTAAGTGAAGCTTCACCTCCATTCAGGCAGTTATCACACCCCCCCACCCGGATTCGACCCCACTGGTCATTTAAAGACGTGTTTGGCTACGGGCACGTGGTAAGTTATGCGTTCACCTGGTAGTCGTCTTTTTTTTCATTTTCATATTTATGAAAAAATATATATATTTTTTTGGTAGTCATTTAGCAGACACTCTTATGATGCATATTTTCTTCATATTTTTTATTATTTTTTATATATATTTTTTTCTAGCTTTATAAAAAAACAAAACGGATAAAAACCTGGTTTTCTAATATGTATGGGTTCATGAGGGTTGCCTAATCACACATGTGACATTTTGGAAGGATGTGACCTTTTTAACCCTTCGAAACAGCACCTATGACCACAATGTAAGGCACTTCCGGTTGTCACAGGAAGCTGTAATTAAACACATATCCTCATTGGGACAAGCTCTTACAGAATCCTGAGTTTCAGGTCAATCCGTGAAAAACTAAACTTTTTACAGAGGGTTGAATGTAGCGTTTTCACTATCTGCTGGTGGATACATCTAAACCATGTTTAGGGTCAATCTTCCCACTTCCGGTTGCTCCAGGAAGCTTAAACTCAACACAGGTAATCCTTATAGTGGCCTGATGGGTTGACAAAGTCACGCGGCGAACATGGGACAGTTAGACCACTGCGCCACTCAGGAGTAGTATGCCACAGAGGCAGGGTTGCCAGGTGAAGCTACATTTCTAACCCAATGATAACTCAAAACCCGTACAAAAGCCTGAAAACTAGCCCCATTTCTTTTTTTCACAGCAAGAGAGGACTTGCCATAATAATACAATAAACCCTTTTTCCATAATGTTATCAAGCCAATTAAGAAGGAATATCATAGTAACGGCTTTAGAAGCAAAATTCGAGTTTCCTCAAAATAATAATTATTGCAAGCTATGACATAACATAATAAAGGAATTTGAATATGTGGCAAGAGAAAAGATAATTCGCCCTAATTAAAATCGCCAGATCATTTTCCATCAATGGATGTTGATTTAACTCGTTTAACTGCTAGGATTAAGCAATAAGGCACAATGGGGTATGGGATATGGCCATATACCACAAACCCCGGGGTGCCTTATTACTATTATAAACTGGTTACCAATCACTGATTTAAATATTAATAATATGTATATGAACTAAATATGCTTGTCAACAACATCCAGTGTTTATTTTTTAGAATTTGTTTTACCTATAGCCTAATCTGACTACTGTTACCATCAATCTACTGCGTTCTAACAACTGATCGGCTTTGATCATTTCAAATTTAATTAACTAAAAATGTCCATTAATAATAGCATAATAACACAAGTCTACAACAAACTGAAGTTATAGGCTACTTATTAAATAGGTTTTTCAGTCTAAGTCTACCCCTAACCAGTTTGAATACACTGTTTGATTTCACCCCCAGACCCCAAAACACACCCCATTCAAAACAGTTTTAACAGCCCCCCACCCGATGCAACTCAATATTAAGAAGGCATACAGTCAGTGTACAGACCAATGCACTACCCCCAGGATCACAACAAGCCCCTCACACATTGGACCACACACACACAATGTGAATGGAAATATATTATTATATTTCTATATATTACAATCACAATAAAGGGTGTTGGTTATTTTAGTTTTCCAAGTAACATTTCTTGGACATGTCCTTACTTTAAAAATAAGCATGTTTGGTCTTGTTTGAATCAGCCCAATTCTCTGGTTGGAGAGAGTCCCCTCTCCCTCTCTCTGTCTCCTCCCGAGTATCATTTCTTACTCGGCAGGATCCGTCCACGTTATCGGAGGGCTCCTGGCAAGCGGGGAGTCGCCGACCCGCGTTCAATGTGCCGGTCCGCTTAGCGAGTGCGTCCCGCACGCCCCCATGTCTTCTTTTTTTTCATTTTCATATTTTTGAAAAAATAATTTTACATATTTTTTTTTCTGCTTCAAAGTAGATTAAGTGAAGCTTCACCTCCATTCAGGCAGTTATCACACCCCCCCACCCGGATTCGACCCCACTGGTCATTTAAAGACGTGTTTGGCTATGGGCACGTGGTAAGTTATGCGTTCACCTGGTAGTCGTCTTTTTTTTCATTTTCATATTTATGAAAAAATATATATATTTTTTTGGTAGTCATTTAGCAGACACTCTTATGATGCATATTTTCTTCATATTTTTTATAATTTTTTATATATATATTTTTCTAGCTTTATAAAAAAACAAACGGATAAAAACCTGGTTTTCTAATATGTATGGGTTCATGAGGGTTGCCTAATCACACATGTGACATTTTGGAAGGATGTGACCTTTTTAACCCTTCGAAACAGCACCTATGACCACAATGTAAGGCACTTCCGGTTGTCACAGGAAGCTGTAATTAAACACATATCCTCATTGGGACAAGCTCTTACAGAATCCTGAGTTTCAGGTCAATCCGTGAAAAACTAAACTTTTTACAGAGGGTTGAATGTAGCGTTTTCACTATCTGCTGGTGGATACATCTAAACCATGTTTAGGGTCAATCTTCCCACTTCCGGTTGCTCCAGGAAGCTTAAACTCAACACAGGTAATCCTTATAGTGGCCTGATGGGTTGACAAAGTCACGCGGCGAACATGGGACAGTTAGACCACTGCGCCACTCAGGAGTAGTATGCCACAGAGGCAGGGTTGCCAGGTGAAGCTACATTTCTAACCCAATGATAACTCAAAACCCGTACAAAAGCCTGAAAACTAGCCCCATTTCTTTTTTTCACAGCAAGAGAGGACTTGCCATAATAATACAATAAACCCTTTTTCCATAATGTTATCAAGCCAATTAAGAAGGAATATCATAGTAACGGCTTTAGAAGCAAAATTCGAGTTTCCTCAAAATAATAATTATTGCAAGCTATGACATAACATAATAAAGGAATTTGAATATGTGGCAAGAGAAAAGATAATTCGCCCTAATTAAAATCGCCAGATCATTTTCCATCAATGGATGTTGATTTAACTCGTTTAACTGCTAGGATTAAGCAATAAGGCACAATGGGGTATGGGACATGGCCATATACCACAAACCCCGGGGTGCCTTATTACTATTATAAACTGGTTACCAATCACTGATTTAAATATTAATAATATGTATATGAACTAAATATGCTTGTCAACAACAGCCAGTGTTTATTTTTTAGAATTTGTTTTACCTATAGCCTAATCTGACTACTGTTACCATCAATCTACTGCGTTCTAACAACTGATCGGCTTTGATCATTTCAAATTTAATTAACTAAAAATGTCCATTAATAATAGCATAATAACACAAGTCTACAACAAACTGAAGTTATAGGCTACTTATTAAATAGGTTTTTCAGTCTAAGTCTATCCCTAACCAGTTTGAATACACTGTTTGATTTCACCCCCAGACCCCAAAACACACCCCATTCAAAACAGTTTTAACAGCCCCCCACCCGATGCAACTCAATATTAAGAAGGCATACAGTCAGTGTACAGACCAATGCACTACCCCCAGGATCACAACAAGCCCCTCACACATTGGACCACACACACACAATGTGAATGGAAATATATTATTATATTTCTATATATTACAATCACAATAAAGGGTGTTGGTTATTTTAGTTTTCCAAGTAACATTTCTTGGACATGTCCTTACTTTAAAAATAAGCATGTTTGGTCTTGTTTGAATCAGCCCAATTCTCTGGTTGGAGAGAGTCCCCTCTCCCTCTCTCTGTCTCCTCCCGAGTATCATTTCTTACTCGGCAGGATCCGTCCACGTTATCGGAGGGCTCCTGGCAAGCGGGGAGTCGCCGACCCGCGTTCAATGTGCCGGTCCGCTTAGCGAGTGCGTCCCGCACGCCCCCATGTCTTCTTTTTTTTCATTTTCATATTTTTGAAAAAATAATTTTACATATTTTTTTTTCTGCTTCAAAGTAGATTAAGTGAAGCTTCACCTCCATTCAGGCAGTTATCACACCCCCCCACCCGGATTCGACCCCACTGGTCATTTAAAGACGTGTTTGGCTACGGGCACGTGGTAAGTTATGCGTTCACCTGGTAGTCGTCTTTTTTTTCATTTTCATATTTATGAAAAAATATATATATTTTTTTGGTAGTCATTTAGCAGACACTCTTATGATGCATATTTTCTTCATATTTTTTATTATTTTTTATATATATATTTTTCTACTTTTATAAAAAAACAAATGGATAAAAACCTGGTTTTCTAATATGTATGGGTTCATGAGGGTTGCCTAATCACACATGTGACATTTTGGAAGGATGTGACCTTTTTAACCCTTCGAAACAGCACCTATGACCACAATGTAAGGCACTTCCGGTTGTCACAGGAAGCTGTAATTAAACACATATCCTCATTGGGACAAGCTCTTACAGAATCCTGAGTTTCAGGTCAATCCGTGAAAAACTAAACTTTTTACAGAGGGTTGAATGTAGCGTTTTCACTATCTGCTGGTGGATACATCTAAACCATGTTTAGGGTCAATCTTCCCACTTCCGGTTGCTCCAGGAAGCTTAAACTCAACACAGGTAATCCTTATAGTGGCCTGATGGGTTGACAAAGTCACGCGGCGAACATGGGACAGTTAGACCACTGCGCCACTCAGGAGTAGTATGCCACAGAGGCAGGGTTGCCAGGTGAAGCTACATTTCTAACCCAATGATAACTCAAAACCCGTACAAAAGCCTGAAAACTAGCCCCATTTCTTTTTTTCACAGCAAGAGAGGACTTGCCATAATAATACAATAAACCCTTTTTCCATAATGTTATCAAGCCAATTAAGAAGGAATATCATAGTAACGGCTTTAGAAGCAAAATTCGAGTTTCCTCAAAATAATAATTATTGCAAGCTATGACATAACATAATAAAGGAATTTGAATATGTGGCAAGAGAAAAGATAATTCGCCCTAATTAAAATCGCCAGATCATTTTCCATCAATGGATGTTGATTTAACTCGTTTAACTGCTAGGATTAAGCAATAAGGCACAATGGGGTATGGGATATGGCCATATACCACAAACCCCGGGGTGCCTTATTACTATTATAAACTGGTTACCAATCACTGATTTAAATATTAATAATATGTATATGAACTAAATATGCTTGTCAACAACAGCCAGTGTTTATTTTTTAGAATTTGTTTTACCTATAGCCTAATCTGACTACTGTTACCATCAATCTACTGCGTTCTAACAACTGATCGGCTTTGATCATTTCAAATTTAATTAACTAAAAATGTCCATTAATAATAGCATAATAACACAAGTCTACAACAAACTGAAGTTATAGGCTACTTATTAAATAGGTTTTTCAGTCTAAGTCTACCCCTAACCAGTTTGAATACACTGTTTGATTTCACCCCCAGACCCCAAAACACACCCCATTCAAAACAGTTTTAACAGCCCCCCACCCGATGCAACTCAATATTAAGAAGGCATACAGTCAGTGTACAGACCAATGCACTACCCCCAGGATCACAACAAGCCCCTCACACATTGGACCACACACACACAATGTGAATGGAAATATATTATTATATTTCTATATATTACAATCACAATAAAGGGTGTTGGTTATTTTAGTTTTCCAAGTAACATTTCTTGGACATGTCCTTACTTTAAAAATAAGCATGTTTGGTCTTGTTTGAATCAGCCCAATTCTCTGGTTGGAGAGAGTCCCCTCTCCCTCTCTCTGTCTCCTCCCGAGTATCATTTCTTACTCGGCAGGATCCGTCCACGTTATCGGAGGGCTCCTGGCAAGCGGGGAGTCGCCGACCCGCGTTCAATGTGCCGGTCCGCTTAGCGAGTGCGTCCCGCACGCCCCCATGTCTTCTTTTTTTTCATGTTCATATTTTTGAAAAAATAATTTTACATATTTTTTTTTCTGCTTCAAAGTAGATTAAGTGAAGCTTCACCTCCATTCAGGCAGTTATCACACCCCCCCACCCGGATTCGACCCCACTGGTCATTTAAAGACGTGTTTGGCTACGGGCACGTGGTAAGTTATGCGTTCACCTGGTAGTCGTCTTTTTTTTCATTTTCATATTTATGAAAAAAAATATATATTTTTTTGGTAGTCATTTAGCAGACACTCTTATGATGCATATTTTCTTCATATTTTTTATTATTTTTTATATATATATTTTTCTAGCTTTATAAAAAAACAAACGGATAAAAACCTGGTTTTCTAATATGTATGGGTTCATGAGGGTTGCCTAATCACACATGTGACATTTTGGAAGGTTGTGACCTTTTTAACCCTTCGAAACAGCACCTATGACCACAATGTAAGGCACTTCCGGTTGTCACAGGAAGCTTTAATTAAAGACATATCCTCATTGGGACAAGCTCTTACAGAATCCTGAGTTTCAGGTCAATCCGTGAAAAACTAAACTTTTTACAGAGGGTTGAATGTAGCGTTTTCACTATCTGCTGGTGGATACATCTAAACCATGTTTAGGGTCAATCTTCCCACTTCCGGTTGCTCCAGGAAGCTTAAACTCAACACAGGTAATCCTTATAGTGGCCTGATGGGTTGACAAAGTCACACGGCGAACATGGGACAGTTAGACCACTGCGCCACTCAGGAGTAGTATGCCACAGAGGCAGGGTTGCCAGGTGAAGCTACATTTCTAACCCAATGATAACTCAAAACCCGTACAAAAGCCTGAAAACTAGCCCCATTTCTTTTTTTCACAGCAAGAGAGGACTTGCCATAATAATACAATAAACCCTTTTTCCATAATGTTATCAAGCCAATTAAGAAGGAATATCATAGTAACGGCTTTAGAAGCAAAATTCGAGTTTCCTCAAAATAATAATTATTGCAAGCTATGACATAACATAATAAAGGAATTTGAATATGTGGCAAGAGAAAAGATAATTCGCCCTAATTATAATCGCCAGATCATTTTCCATCAATGGATGTTGATTTAACTCGTTTAACTGCTAGGATTAAGCAATAAGGCACAATGGGGTATGGGATATGGCCATATACCACAAACCCCGGGGTGCCTTATTACTATTATAAACTGGTTACCAATCACTGATTTAAATATTAATAATATGTATATGAACTAAATATGCTTGTCAACAACAGCCAGTGTTTATTTTTTAGAATTTGTTTTACCTATAGCCTAATCTGACTACTGTCACCATCAATCTACTGCGTTCTAACAACTGATCGGCTTTGATCATTTCAAATTTAATTAACTAAAAATGTCCATTAATAATAGCATAATAACACAAGTCTACAACAAACTGAAGTTATAGGCTACTTATTAAATAGGTTTTTCAGTCTAAGTCTACCCCTAACCAGTTTGAATACACTGTTTGATTTCACCCCCAGACCCCAAAACACACCCCATTCAAAACAGTTTTAACAGCCCCCCACCCGATGCAACTCAATATTAAGAAGGCATACAGTCAGTGTACAGACCAATGCACTACCCCCAGGATCACAACAAGCCCCTCACACATTGGACCACACACACACAATGTGAATGGAAATATATTATTATATTTCTATATATTACAATCACAATAAAGGGTGTTGGTTATTTTAGTTTTCCAAGTAACATTTCTTGGACATGTCCTTACTTTAAAAATAAGCATGTTTGGTCTTGTTTGAATCAGCCCAATTCTCTGGTTGGAGAGAGTCCCCTCTCCCTCTCTCTGTCTCCTCCCGAGTATCATTTCTTACTCGGCAGGATCCGTCCACGTTATCGGAGGGCTCCTGGCAAGCGGGGAGTCGCCGACCCGCGTTCAATGTGCCGGTCCGCTTAGCGAGTGCGTCCCGCACGCCCCCATGTCTTCTTTTTTTTCATTTTCATATTTTTGAAAAAATAATTTTACATATTTTTTTTTCTGCTTCAAAGTAGATTAAGTGAAGCTTCACCTCCATTCAGGCAGTTATCACACCACCCCACCCGGATTCGACCCCACTGGTCATTTAAAGACGTGTTTGGCTACGGGCACGTGGTAAGTTATGCGTTCACCTGGTAGTCGTCTTTTTTTTCATTTTCATATTTATGAAAAAATATATATATTTTTTTGGTAGTCATTTAGCAGACACTCTTATGATGCATATTTTCTTCATATTTTTTATTATTTTTTATATATATTTTTTTCTAGCTTTATAAAAAAACAAACAGATAAAAACCTGGTTTTCTAATATGTATGGGTTCATGAGGGTTGCCTAATCACACATGTGACATTTTGGAAGGATGTGACCTTTTTAACCCTTCGAAACAGCACCTATGACCACAATGTAAGGCACTTCCGGTTGTCACAGGAAGCTGTAATTAAACACATATCCTCATTGGGACAAGCTCTTACAGAATCCTGAGTTTCAGGTCAATCCGTGAAAAACTAAACTTTTTACAGAGGGTTGAATGTAGCGTTTTCACTATCTGCTGGTGGATACATCTAAACCATGTTTAGGGTCAATCTTCACACTTCCGGTTGCTCCAGGAAGCTTAAACTCAACACAGGTAATCCTTATAGTGGCCTGATGGGTTGACAAAGTCACGCGGCGAACATGGGACAGTTAGACCACTGCGCCACTCAGGAGTAGTATGCCACAGAGGCAGGGTTGCCAGGTGAAGCTACATTTCTAACCCAATGATAACTCAAAACCCGTACAAAAGCCTGAAAACTAGCCCCATTTCTTTTTTTTCACAGCAAGAGAGGACTTGCCATAATAATACAATAAACCCTTTTTCCATAATGTTATCAAGCCAATTAAGAAGGAATATCATAGTAACGGCTTTAGAAGCAAAATTCGAGTTTCCTCAAAATAATAATTATTGCAAGCTATGACATAACATAATAAAGGAATTTGAATATGTGGCAAGAGAAAAGATAATTCGCCCTAATTAAAATCGCCAGATCATTTTCCATCAATGGATGTTGATTTAACTCGTTTAACTGCTAGGATTAAGCAATAAGGCACAATGGGGTATGGGATATGGCCATATACCACAAACCCCGGGGTGCCTTATTACTATTATAAACTGGTTACCAATCACTGATTTAAATATTAATAATATGTATATGAACTAAATATGCTTGTCAACAACAGCCAGTGTTTATTTTTTAGAATTTGTTTTACCTATAGCCTAATCTGACTACTGTTACCATCAATCTACTGCGTTCTAACAACTGATCGGCTTTGATCATTTCAAATTTAATTAACTAAAAATGTCCATTAATAATAGCATAATAACACAAGTCTACAACAAACTGAAGTTATAGGCTACTTATTAAATAGGTTTTTCAGTCTAAGTCTACCCCTAACCAGTTTGAATACACTGTTTGATTTCACCCCCAGACCCCAAAACACACCCCATTCAAAACAGTTTTAACAGCCCCCCACTTGATGCAACTCAATATTAAGAAGGCATACAGTCAGTGTACAGACCAATGCACTACCCCCAGGATCACAACAAGCCCCTCACACATTGGACCACACACACACAATGTGAATGGAAATATATTATTATATTTCTATATATTACAATCACAATAAAGGGTGTTGGTTATTTTAGTTTTCCAAGTAACATTTCTTGGACATGTCCTTACTTTAAAAAGAAGCATGTTTGGTCTTGTTTGAATCAGCCCAATTCTCTGGTTGGAGAGAGTCCCCTCTCCCTCTCTCTGTCTCCTCCCGAGTATCATTTCTTACTCGGCAGGATCCGTCCACGTTATCGGAGGGCTCCTGGCAAGCGGGGAGTCGCCGACCCGCGTTCAATGTGCCGGTCCGCTTAGCGAGTGCGTCCCGCACGCCCCCATGTCTTCTTTTTTTTCATTTTCATATTTTTGAAAAAATAATTTTACATATTTTTTTTTCTGCTTCAAAGTAGATTAAGTGAAGCTTCACCTCCATTCAGGCAGTTATCACACCACCCCACCCGGATTCGACCCCACTGGTCATTTAAAGACGTGTTTGGCTACGGGCACGTGGTAAGTTATGCGTTCACCTGGTAGTCGTCTTTTTTTTCATTTTCATATTTATGAAAAAATATATATATTTTTTTGGTAGTCATTTAGCAGACACTCTTATGATGCATATTTTCTTCATATTTTTTATTATTTTTTATATATATTTTTTTCTAGCTTTATAAAAAAACAAACGGATAAAAACCTGGTTTTCTAATATGTATGGGTTCATGAGGGTTGCCTAATCACACATGTGACATTTTGGAAGGATGTGACCTTTTTAACCCTTCGAAACAGCACCTATGACCACAATGTAAGGCACTTCCGGTTGTCACAGGAAGCTGTAATTAAACACATATCCTCATTGGGACAAGCTCTTACAGAATCCTGAGTTTCAGGTCAATCCGTGAAAAACTAAACTTTTTACAGAGGGTTGAATGTAGCGTTTTCACTATCTGCTGGTGGATACATCCAAACCATGTTTAGGGTCAATCTTCCCACTTCCGGTTGCTCCAGGAAGCTTAAACTCAACACAGGTAATCCTTATAGTGGCCTGATGGGTTGACAAAGTCACGCGGCGAACATGGGACAGTTAGACCACTGCGCCACTCAGGAGTAGTATGCCACAGAGGCAGGGTTGCCAGGTGAAGCTACATTTCTAACCCAATGATAACTCAAAACCCGTACAAAAGCCTGAAAACTAGCCCCATTTCTTTTTTTCACAGCAAGAGAGGACTTGCCATAATAATACAATAAACCCTTTTTCCATAATGTTATCAAGCCAATTAAGAAGGAATATCATAGTAACGGCTTTAGAAGCAAAATTCGAGTTTCCTCAAAATAATAATTATTGCAAGCTATGACATAACATAATAAAGGAATTTGAATATGTGGCAAGTGAAAAGATAATTCGCCCTAATTAAAATCGCCAAATCATTTTCCATCAATGGATGTTGATTTAACTCGTTTAACTGCTAGGATTAAGCAATAAGGCACAATGGGGTATGGGATATGGCCATATACCACAAACCCCGGGGTGCCTTATTACTATTATAAACTGGTTACCAATCACTGATTTAAATATTAATAATATGTATATGAACTAAATATGCTTGTCAACAACAGCCAGTGTTTATTTTTTAGAATTTGTTTTACCTATAGCCTAATCTGACTACTGTTACCATCAATCTACTGCGTTCTAACAACTGATCGGCTTTGATCATTTCAAATTTAATTAACTAAAAATGTCCATTAATAATAGCATAATAACACAAGTCTACAACAAACTGAAGTTATAGGCTACTTATTAAATAGGTTTTTCAGTCTAAGTCTACCCCTAACCAGTTTGAATACACTGTTTGATTTCACCCCCAGACCCCAAAACACACCCCATTCAAAACAGTTTTAACAGCCCCCCACCCGATGCAACTCAATATTAAGAAGGCATACAGTCAGTGTACAGACCAATGCACTACCCCCAGGATCACAACAAGCCCCTCACACATTGGACCACACACACACAATGTGAATGGAAATATATTATTATATTTCTATATATTACAATCACAATAAAGGGTGTTGGTTATTTTAGTTTTCCAAGTAACATTTCTTGGACATGTCCTTACTTTAAAAATAAGCATGTTTGGTCTTGTTTGAATCAGCCCAATTCTCTGGTTGGAGAGAGTCCCCTCTCCCTCTCTCTGTCTCCTCCCGAGTATCATTTCTTACTCGGCAGGATCCGTCCACGTTATCGGAGGGCTCCTGGCAAGCGGGGAGTCGCCGACCCGCGTTCAATGTGCCGGTCCGCTTAGCGAGTGCGTCCCGCACGCCCCCATGTCTTCTTTTTTTTCATTTTCATATTTTTGAAAAAATAATTTTACATATTTTTTTTTCTGCTTCAAAGTAGATTAAGTGAAGCTTCACCTCCATTCAGGCAGTTATCACACCCCCCCACCCGGATTCGACCCCACTGGTCATTTAAAGACGTGTTTGGCTACGGGCACGTGGTAAGTTATGCGTTCACCTGGTAGTCGTCTTTTTTTTCATTTTCATATTTATGAAAAAAAAAATATATTTTTTTGGTAGTCATTTAGCAGACACTCTTATGATGCATATTTTCTTCATATTTTTTATTATTTTTTATATATATTTTTTTCTAGCTTTATAAAAAAACAAACGGATAAAAACCTGGTTTTCTAATATGTATGGGTTCATGAGGGTTGCCTAATCACACATGTGACATTTTGGAAGGATGTGACCTTTTTAACCCTTCGAAACAGCACCTATGACCACAATGTAAGGCACTTCCGGTTGTCACAGGAAGCTGTAATTAAACACATATCCTCATTGGGACAAGCTCTTACAGAATCCTGAGTTTCAGGTCAATCCGTGAAAAACTAAACTTTTTACAGAGGGTTGAATGTAGCGTTTTCACTATCTGCTGGTGGATACATCTAAACCATGTTTAGGGTCAATCTTCCCACTTCCGGTTGCTCCAGGAAGCTTAAACTCAACACAGGTAATCCTTATAGTGGCCTGATGGGTTGACAAAGTCACGCGGCGAACATGGGACAGTTAGACCACTGCGCCACTCAGGAGTAGTATGCCACAGAGGCAGGGTTGCCAGGTGAAGCTACATTTCTAACCCAATGATAACTCAAAACCCGTACAAAAGCCTGAAAACTAGCCCCATTTCTTTTTTTCACAGCAAGAGAGGACTTGCCATAATAATACAATAAACCCTTTTTCCATAATGTTATCAAGCCAATTAAGAAGGAATATCATAGTAACGGCTTTAGAAGCAAAATTCGAGTTTCCTCAAAATAATAATTATTGCAAGCTATGACATAACATAATAAAGGAATTTGAATATGTGGCAAGAGAAAAGATAATTCGCCCTAATTAAAATCGCCAGATCATTTTCCATCAATGGATGTTGATTTAACTCGTTTAACTGCTAGGATTAAGCAATAAGGCACAATGGGGTATGGGATATGGCCATATACCACAAACCCCGGGGTGCCTTATTACTATTATAAACTGGTTACCAATCACTGATTTAAATATTAATAATATGTATATGAACTAAATATGCTTGTCAACAACAGCCAGTGTTTATTTTTTAGAATTTGTTTTACCTATAGCCTAATCTGACTACTGTTACCATCAATCTACTGCGTTCTAACAACTGATCGGCTTTGATCATTTCAAATTTAATTAACTAAAAATGTCCATTAATAATAGCATAATAACACAAGTCTACAACAAACTGAAGTTATAGGCTACTTATTAAATAGGTTTTTCAGTCTAAGTCTACCCCTAACCAGTTTGAATACACTGTTTGATTTCACCCCCAGACCCCAAAACACACCCCATTCAAAACAGTTTTAACAGCCCCCCACCCGATGCAACTCAATATTAAGAAGGCATACAGTCAGTGTACAGACCAATGCACTACCCCCAGGATCACAACAAGCCCCTCACACATTGGACCACACACACACAATGTGAATGGAAATATATTATTATATTTTTATATATTACAATCACAAGAAAGGGTGTTGGTTATTTTAGTTTTCCAAGTAACATTTCTTGGACATGTCCTTACTTTAAAAATAAGCATGTTTGGTCTTGTTTGAATCAGCCCAATTCTCTGGTTGGAGAGAGTCCCCTCTCCCTCTCTCTGTCTCCTCCCGAGTATCATTTCTTACTCGGCAGGATCCGTCCACGTTATCGGAGGGCTCCTGGCAAGCGGGGAGTCGCCGACCCGCGTTCAATGTGCCGGTCCGCTTAGCGAGTGCGTCCCGCACGCCCCCATGTCTTCTTTTTTTTCATTTTCATATTTTTGAAAAAATAATTTTACATATTTTTTTTTCTGCTTCAAAGTAGGTTAAGTGAAGCTTCACCTCCATTCAGGCAGTTATCACACCCCCCCACCCGGATTCGACCCCACTGGTCATTTAAAGACGTGTTTGGCTACGGGCACGTGGTAAGTTATGCGTTCACCTGGTAGTCGTCTTTTTTTTCATTTTCATATTTATGAAAAAAAATAATAATAATTTTGGTAGTCATTTAGCAGACACTCTTATGATGCATATTTTCTTCATATTTTTTATTTTTTTTTAATATATATTTTTTTCTAGCTTTATAAAAAAACAAACGGATAAAAACCTGGTTTTCTAATATGTACGGGTTCATGAGGGTTGCCTAATCACACATGTGACATTTTGGAAGGATGTGACCTTTTTAACCCTTCGAAACAGCACCTATGACCACAATGTAAGGCACTTCCGGTTGTCACAGGAAGCTGTAATTAAACACATATCCTCATTGGGACAAGCTCTTACAGAATCCTGAGTTTCAGGTCAATCCGTGAAAAAATAAACTTTTTACAGAGGGTTGAATGTAGCATTTTCACTATCTGCTGGTGGATACATCTAAACCATGTTTAGGGTCAATCTTCCCACTTCCGGTTGCTCCAGGAAGCTTAAACTCAACACAGGTAATCCTTATAGTGGCCTGATGGGTTGACAAAGAAGACAGTTTGATATGGCAATATAAACCCACATAGGCATCAAGTTGAAGTTAGGGCAGCAGGCAATGTATTTCTATATCCCCTGTGGAGGCTGGCCACTCTCTCCCCCCTTTCTCCTAGCCTGCTGCACCTCATATGACATTTTGGAAGGATTTAACCTATTTGAAAAAAGTTGAAAGGCAACGTGGATCTACTGTGGTGTAGTTCTTCCCAGCATTGCAACCAAATCAGATTTGTATTACATATTGCCTGGAGTGATTTAAAAAGGAAAGAAAGCTCTAATCTTTACCCAAATGGTCTCAAATGATAGGCCTGATCACCCTGGACCAATGCCTGTTGGTAATTTCAGTAGAACCAAGCAACTCAAGTAGCTATTCAACCTCAAAACTACCTGGTTTTGCTATACATTCAAAACAGCAGTATAATGTGAATTTTTTTTATGGGCATTTAAAAATGACAGAAAATCTTTTCCAAAATGGTCTCAAATGAGCTGTACTCTCAGGCCCATGGGAGAAAGGGTTTTACTAGGCAGGGAGTGTAGAACAAGATGCATGGAGCTCCAGAGGTCACAAGGTCAATGTGGGCCTGCATGGATGTCAGCAGGGCATGAGGGAGAAGGCCCAAGTGAATAGGTGTGTCTGTGTGAGTGTGTGTGTGAGTGATGTATGTTGTTAAGCTATGGAATTAATTGTACAGCATTGGATTGGTGTTGGCATGGGGTAGAGGGAGTTTACATATACCAGTCATTTCCTTTTAAATCCATGAAGGGAAGTGGACAAGTTCACACTTAGAAAGGAGATAATAGTTCCACACCTCATGTGTCCTGATAACTACAGGAATGGAACCATATTGAGGTTGGCTGCTTTCTATACGGTTTGATGGGAGAGAGAGAGAGAGAGAGAGAGAGAGAGAGAGAGAGAGAGAGACAGAGACAGAGACAGAGACAGAGACAGAGAGAGAGAGACAGAGAGAGAGAGAGAGACAGAGACAGAGAGAGAGAGAGAGAGAGAGAGAGAGAGAGAGAGAGAGAGAGAGAGAGAGAGAGAGAGAGAGAGAGAGAGAGAGAGAGAGAGAGAGAGAGAGAGAGAGAGAGAGAGAGAGAGAGAGAGAGAGAGAGAGAGAGACAGAGAGAGAGAGAGAGAGAGAGAGAGAGAGAGAGAGAGGACATCAGGTAAAGTTCTGGAGATGAGGGAATATGTGTGCAGAAAGAAACCCTCCAGTATGGTTAACCCCAGTTAGGCCCAGTATGGACTATCAATACAAGTGACCATTTAGAATGTGACCCAGTTCAATGGGTCTTAACAGAACTGGGGGATGTCAGCCATGAAGTTGTCTAAACACAACTGGAATATAATTTGTTTGTGATTCATTGTTAATGGATTTTCCATTAGGAACACAGGGGGAAAACCTAACACAACAACACACATAACACACAACCAATAAAAACAAAGGGGGAGGAAACCACTAAAGTCATTACCATATTGTCATTTTCTAACGACAGGGAGAAAACATGTAAAATCTAGAAGACTACTTTAGATCTGGTCAGAAGAAGCCTAGTGCACTATGCAGGGAACAGGGAGAGATTTGGGACAGAGACAGTAACTCCTGGATGGAAATCTTCATTCTAATGACAGTGAGCAAATCTCCAATCTCCACCCTATTCCCTATGTAGTGCACTACTTTAGATCTGGTCAGAAGTAGCCTAGTGCACTACGTAGGGAACAGGGTGTCATTTGGGCCAGAGTCAGTAACTCCCCTGGGTATGAATTGTCTCTCTATCTTATCTGTCTTCTATATTATGTTCTCCTCTCCTCCTCTCTTCTCTCCTCTATTCACTCTATTCTATCATCCACACCACATGCCAGCTTCAACACAATCCATTTACAAGTTAAAGACACACCTTGGAATAAATAGCAAAGGAAAACTACTACTAGATGGATTTTTTATTTCCCATCACCATGAATCATATTTAATAACTGAACAGTAGCAGACCTAACTTAATCTGTTCCTGACTCTGGATAGTGGATTAAAAAGACCATCAATCTCCAATGATATTAAAGTACAATTCTGAACATTACTGATATACTGAGTGGTAAGTCAAGATATCTGCTGTTTTTATTGTTTGGTTAATACCACCACCTGCTGGACAGGTTTAATGTTGCTTGACTGAGCAGTATGGGAGAATAAAAGATGCCAAACTTAGGGCCGGTTTCCCGGACATCTCCATTGAACATGCTTTTTAGTCTAGGACTAGGCTTCATCTGTGTCCGGGAAACCGGCCCATATAGTTCAATTAGCAAGTAAGTAACACTACCTGTTCCATGATACTGAGGAAAATTACATTGAGACAGAGAACCAATTGAGAAAACATTTCAATGGTTCTGAATGACAACCAACATACATTAACAGCATACATCATGATTAATGTAAATGTATAAGATTAAAACATTGCACTTAAAAATAATATGAATGCATTGAATTGTAATTCATAACATCTTCTGAAGATCAAATCAATCAAATCATTGTACATAAAAACAGAGCAGAATGAATCATCACATCTGGGGACCATCACCACCAGCATGACTAGTATCTATGTGGACCCTACTACAGTTTAACCAGCTCAGCTATAGACTACACCAGCATGACTAGTATCTATGTGGACCCTACTACAGTTTAACCAGCTCAGCTATAGACTACACCAGCATGACTAGTATCTATGTGGACCCTACTACAGTTTAACCAGCTCAGCTATAGACTACACCAGCATGACTAGTATCTATGTGGACACTACTACAGTTTAACCAGCTCAGCTATAGACTACACCAGCATGACTAGTATCTATGTGGAACGTACTACAGTTTAACCAGCTCAGCTATAGACTACACCAGCATGACTAGTATCTATGTGGACCCTACTACAGTTTAACCAGCTCAGCTATAGACTACACCAGCATGACTAGTATCTATGTGGACCCTACTACAGTTTAACCAGCTCAGCTATAGACTACACCAGCATGACTAGTATCTATGTGGACCCTACTACAGTTTAACCAGCTCAGCTATAGACTACACCAGCATGACTAGTATCTATGTGGACGCTACTACAGTTTAACCAGCTCAGCTATAGACTACACCAGCATGACTAGTATCTATGTGGACCCTACTACAGTTTAACCAGCTCAGCTATAGACTACACCAGAATGACTAGTATCTATGTGGACCCTACTACAGTTTAACCAGCTCAGCTATAGACTACACCAGCATGACTAGTATCTATGTGGACGCTACTACAGTTTAACCAGCTCAGCTATAGACTACACCAGCATGACTAGTATCTATGTGGAACCTACTACCGTTTAACCAGCTCAGCTATAGACTACACCAGAATGACTAGTATCTATGTGGACCCTACTACAGTTTAACCAGCTCAGCTATAGACTACACCAGCATGACTAGTATCTATGTGGACCCTACTACAGTTTAACCAGCTCAGCTATAGACTACACCAGCATGACTAGTATCCATGTGGACCCTACTACAGTTTAACCAGCTCAGCTATAGACCACACCAGCATGACTAGTATCTATGTGGACCCTACTACAGTTTAACCAGCTCAGCTATAGACTACACCAGCATGACTAGTATCTATGTGGACCCTACTACAGTTTAACCAGCTCAGCTATAGACTACACCAGCATGACTAGTATCTATGTGGACCCTACTACAGTTTAACCAGCTCAGCTATAGACTACACCAGCATGACTAGTATCTATGTGGACCCTACTACAGTTTAACCAGCTCAGCTATAGACTACACCAGCATGACTAGTATCTATGTGGACCCTACTACAGTTTAACCAGCTCAGCTATAGACTACACCAGCATGACTAGTATCTATGTGGACCCTACTACAGTTTAACCAGCTCAGCTATAGACTACACCAGCATGACTAGTATCTATGTGGACCCTACTACAGTTTAACCAGCTCAGCTATAGACTACACCAGCATGACTAGTATCTATGTGGACCCTACTACAGTTTAACCAGCTCAGCTATAGACTACACCAGCATGACTAGTATCTATGTGGACCCTACTACAGTTTAACCAGCTCAGCTATAGACTACACCAGCATGACTAGTATCTATGTGGACCCTACTACAGTTTAACCAGCTCAGCTATAGACTACACCAGCATGACTAGTATCTATGTGGACCCTACTACAGCTTAACCAGCTCAGCTATAGACTACACCAGCATGACTAGTATCTATGTGGACCCTACTACAGTTTAACCAGCTCAGCAGTACCATTATAGAGCCTAAACCCAGGATAGAGGGGCTGAGTGAATGTGGTCTGGACTCTGTGGAGGAGGGTCATTGTGTCAGAGACACTGTAGAAGGACAGAGTACCTGCCTTGTGATCCAGGTCCACTCCTACTCTGGAGGACTGAGGGCCTGATACTTTAGTCTCAACATTATTGTGTCTGAACCAATAACCACCACTATAACACTGTAAACTCCAGGACTTGTTATCGTATCCAAATGCACCATCTGTCCCTCTTCTGCTGATGTCTTTATATGAGACTGCTGTAACAGCATTACCACTCCACTCCACCTCCCAGTAACAGCGTCCAGACAGACCCTCTCTACACAGAACCTGGTAGTGGTTTGTGAATCTGTCTGGATGAACAGGATATGGTTGGACTTGGCCTGTACGTGTCACCTTTCTGTTCCCTTCAGACAGAGAGAGGCGTGTGTGTGCTGTGTTTGGGTCCAGTGTGAGCTGACAGGAATCTGGGAGAAGAGCAGAGCAGAGACCAATGAGGGGAGTTAGAACAATAAGTGAAGTCAGATACTGTATCTACCCTGTCTTTGATTAGAGCACAGCAGAGATCAAATCAGAGAAATATGAGGAGTCAGATAGATACCCAGTCTTTGATTAGATCTACTATTGCTATATATTTCTAGAGGGATTGTTAGGAGTGTCAGTAAAAAGAGACTGTTAGTTACTTCAGAATAAAGAGACTCACATTGTAAGAACTGTTCTCTGGTCTTGGGCTCTGGAGGCAGTACAACATCCACTATATTCACTACAGACACACAAACACATTCACAGAGAGAGGGAATGTTATCATCACACCATATTCCACATGTATATGACTAGTAGGGAACTTTCAATGGTCTAAAGTTGATGTTCTTATTATTTTCAACACACCTGTAGTGGAGATCTTGGTCCATTCTCCTTTAAGGACGTCTTCTAGTTTCTCTCTCAGTTCAGACACAGTCTTACTCACATCTCCAAAGTACTGAAGAGGACGGACAACGATGCTGGGTAAGTCTGAAGATACACTGGTACCGGAGAGAGACTGATAACTCTGGAGAGAGAGAGAGAGAGAGAGAGGGAGAGAGAGAGAGAGAGAGAGTGTGAGAGGGAGCAGAACCAAATGATTGAGAGTTTTAATTTCATATCACATGTATCAAGGCAGTTTAGTTACCTGGAGGAAATGGATGTGATCCTCTGTGTGTGAGAGCTGCTCCAGCTCAGTGCTTCTCTTCCTCAGCTCAGCTATCTCCTGCTCCAGTTGCTCCAGGAGTCCTTCAGCTTGACTCACTTGAGCCTTCTCTTGGGCTCTGATCAGCTCCTTCACCTCAGAGCGCCTTCTATCAATGGAGCGGATCAGCTCGGTAAAGATCTTATCACTGTCCTCCACTGCTGCCTGTGCAGAGCGCTGTTAAGAGAGAGAGAGAGAGAGACTGACTTGTCTTACTTTAATGAGCCATCCTCATTACACTAACACCCCCACCCCTAAAAGCACATTGCGTGCCACCACAACCTCCACACAATCACATTATCCAGTACCCAACACCACAGTACAATACACCATCCAGCACCACATTCCAACCATCCATCCAACCCCTCCTCTCCAGCCGTACAGACAGCCCCCCTGAGCCCCCATACCTCCTGAAACATCTCCACACTGTTGATCATTTTGTACAACTCAAACTCAACCCTAAGGCGTCAACAGTAATGGCATTACCCTGGCAACACAGAAAAAACATGATGAACAGTCTGTCATTGCAGAAAATGGACACCCCTCCCCAACTCCCAGGTCAACCAGCTATTGGTGTCCAGGGCTCCATGTAATACCCTCCACTGGACGACCCCTGACCTTTCCAGCACTGGGAGCTTATAGAGCACCCTCCACCTATACCCTGCCATGCTCTCAGCCCCCACAACCCCCTGCCACTGATGCCCCTTCACTCCCACTAAGCTCAGAGTGTTAAAAGTCAGTAAGTCCTCCAGACTCTCCTGCCAGTCCCCAGTCTCTGCTGTCACTTGCAGTGGTGGAAACGGTGGTGGCCCCTCCTCAGGCTGCTCCAGCCCTCAGTACTGCAGCATAGAAATCAGAGACCCCTGCTGTATTGAGTCTCTCCGGCCGCATGATGAAGAGCTGCTGATCCAGCCCCAAACCACCAGCCCTCCTCAACAGAGCACATGCTGGTTCCCTCCAGCCCACCTCCGTACGGTACAGAATCCTCTGCGCTGCTTTGAGTCAGAACGCTGCCACCCTGCTCTCCAGGTCCACCAGGCCTTGTCCCCCCTCCTGGACAGGCAGGTACAGCACTGCCGCCCTCAGCCAGTGATGCCCAGACCGGAAAGAAATCACTGGCCAATTTATGCCATAGGGAGGATGCCGCCAAGTTGTTGATGATCAGAACCCTCCCTCTGTATGACACTTGGGAGAGGAGCCACCAAACGTCCTGGTACACAGTACGTTTGGTCCTTGTGTACAATAGAGTCCAGGTGGGACTTCAGTCTGTTAACGAGGACCTTGGCAAAGACCTTATATTCCACACAGAGCAAAGCCACAGGCCTCCAGTTCTTTATGTCGCTCAAATCCCCTTTTTTGGGCAGGAGAGTCAAAGCCTCCCGTCTACAGCTTAGCGACAGCTCCCCCACCCCGACGCACTCACGCAACACACGTTCTGTCCAATAATTCCCCAGAACTTTTTATAAAAATCCACAGGCAGACCGTCTGAGAGACAGCAGCTGAGAGTTTGTGAAAGGCCAGGGAAATGTCAATTTGATTTCTCTGTGACAGAGAGAGTTTGGAAAGGTCTGTGAGCAAAACCTGAGAACACCCAGGATCACAGAGTTCTGCCCTCTATAAATCAGAGTACAACTCCACAGCCGCAGCCTCATCTCCCCCACAACAGAAGTTACCCACCCATCAGGCTCCCTCATCTCCCCACAACAGAAGTTACCCACCCATCAGGCTCCCTCATCTCCCCACAACAGAAGTTACCCACCCATCAGGCTCCCTCATCTCCCCCACAACAGAAGTTACCCACCCATCAGGCACCCTCATCTCCCCACAACAGAAGTTACTCACCCATCAGGCTCCCTCATCTCCCCACAACAGAAGTTACCCACCCATAAGGCTCCCTCATCTCCTCACAACAGAAGTTACCCACCCATCAGGCTCCCTCATCTCCTCACAACAGAAGTTACTCCCCCTTCTGCTGTCCCCACCTCTCCCAAAAGCCTTGGAAGCTTGAGCAAAAAGTGACATTTTGTAAGAGCTTTACATGGAATTTCCAATAGGACACCTGCCTGGGCCCTGGTGAAACAGAGAACTGAGCCCTGTACTAGGTGCAGACACATTTTGGAAAGCAAAGACAAGGTCATTGATTTTGGCTCTAACCACTAACAACCTACCCTTACACACCTCTTTTGCTACCCCTGCACTAATATTTGTGCCATGGCTCAGCACCTGCGTCCCCTTCCACCAGACCCCCAATACACTTCATTAATCACATCACTGTGTGTCTCTTGCTAAAAAATCACGTTTTTTGGGGGGACAGTATGAAAATGTATGCACTCACTAACTGTAAGTCGCTCTGGATAAGAGCATCTGCTAAATGTCTAAAATGTAAAAAATGTACTCTTTTCCCTCCTGGTACCCCTGCCATTTTTTTGCAATTCTGAGTAATCACTATTTTAGTACGGATTAGTAAGGAAAAACACTTTATTCAGTACTACTGCAGTTGCTTAATAATTCCAATAGATGGCAGCATAAGACCATGAATGACATTTCAGAAGATTAGTTTAGTTCTCTACCTGGATACACCACCACTCCACCTCACAGGAAAACTCCTCCTGCCTGAGCTTTTTACTGTCCCTTTCCACACTGCTAACGCAAGAGGACTGAAAACACATTACTGTGAAGTAATATAATGATGAGTCATGTTTATTATTACCTGTTTTTATGGTCATGTTTTTAAATTATACTTCATTACTATAATGATTATCAATACGCCTGAACATTAATTCAGTCACCTCTGGTCGACAAAAACGTATTTTCCTAGTACATTAATTGTCAAATTCATCAACCAGCATCGAGCACTCTGCCTTCTCACGCAAGCGAGGGGCATGTTGAGGTAAATATGCTAACCGCGACGGTTGCATTATGTAATTTATTGGTGGGCTGGAAGATGCAGTGTTTTTTCTTTTCTATTCAGAGGCTATTTACTCCCAATATGAGAATTTTATGTAGAAGGTTTTTATAATGCATGTTTACTAGGGTTGAGGTTATCGCATCTGAGTAGGGATTATTTGGCCGGGGTTCAATACCTGTCCTACCTATCAATCATATTGCTGCTTGTAGCCTATAACTGAAGATCCCCACACTAGAAACACCGAAAACTATCTGTGCTAGCAAACCCTGTGTTCCACCCCTCCCCTGTGTAACCTTGAAGTTTGTTAAGAAACAAACACTTGTCTACGAAAAGAGACATGTTTAACGGATTCCGCTTGGCACCCAGCCGAGAGCACACGAAAACCACTTGCAAATTTACCAAAACTAACCAACTACTTGCGGTCTGTTCGTAAGCAATAAACGGAGGCAGATTAGCCACCACAACTCTTATCGAAAGAGGCGACATCTGCACCAACACACCCCTCACAAAAATTCCACTCACAACAAGACAAACCTTTTTCATTAACACAACCACCGCCTTGTTCATTCTGGATGCAGATGTTCCGCTCCAACCTGTTCGCCGACCATGAGCAAAACTTCCTCCACACCTTTCTCCGGAACGCACCCGAAGCGACAGCGTTTCTTCTCCACTCGGTTGAGGCCATCACGCCGCCCTAACAAACTACCCCTACTCCCCCCTCAACTCTAAACGATAAACAGTGGAAACCAATAAACAAACCCTCCACCATCAGAAAATATATTCAGAAAATACGCAAGAACCAAAAGAAAAAAGAATAGTAGCCCTCCTCAAGAACCACAAAACTCTCACGCAACCAACATCTTCTTCTATGATATAATGGCGGTCCACAAACCAACGTTAAAGGTGCATGCCGCCACCTACTGTGCTGGAGTGTGTGGTCAATCACGGTTTCCAACATTTCTAAATCCTCCTACCTAACTCAGTACTTCTGAGAAAATAAAGAAGAGCCCTACTAACTTCTAATAGACCCTCCCCCATCCCCAAAATCCCTTCCAACCCCCCCCAACCCATTCCAACCTCAATGACCCTACACTTCAATCTTTCCGTCTCTTCAACATACTTACAACAATATAACAACACATGCTCCACCGTTTCATCGACCGTACCTTCCAGACACAAACCATTCCCATGCTTGCCAACCAGATGTAATGACGAGTTCAATGTACAATGTCCTAAGCACAATCTAGTAAACACCACATCTTCCTTCCTAATCTGACTTTTGAATCTTGGTCCATCGACCTTTCTGTAAAACTGTAAACTATTCATATAAATGCCGGCCCTTGTGCTCAGAGTACCATCTCTTCTGCCACACATCTATCAAAATGTCTCTGATCTTACATTTGGCCTCACCTCTACCCAGTGGAACATTAATATCAATTATATCTTGTTTCAAAGCTCTTTTAGCTAACTGGTCTACAATTTCATTCCCTTCCACACCCGAATGTGCTGGGACCCAGCAGAATCTCACTACTACACCCATTCTCTCAATTCTCCATAATAACATTAATACCTCCAATAGCAGGTCACTCCTATTAGATTTACCAGATGATAAACTATTCAATACAGACAGAGAATCTGACCATACTATAATTCTAACAGGTTGTACGTCCTCCACCCACTGGAGGGCAACTATTATCACCAACAGTTCAACTGAGTATACTGACAGTTCATCTGTTAGTCTTCTACATATCTGCACATCAAATTCAGGAACGTAAACGCCTGCTCCTGTGAGCCCACTATCTGGGTCCTTGGATCAATCTGTGAAAAGTGGTAGAAAAGCATAAAAACTTTTACCAATGTAATTGTCAACCAGTTTCTCTATATCACTGACTTCTGACCAATCTTTCCTTTTCTCTACCAAGGTTAGATCAACAACAGGGTCTGGGAGTAACCATGGAGGAACATCCCCTATCACCACAGAAGGGCCAACCTCCAACTCCCTCAAGCCACTCTCATCAGCAAGCTTTCCAACTGTCCAACCAAAACCACTGCCTTGTCTACTAGTATATTCCCAACATTCATCTAGAACAGTAGCAGTGGGATGCTCAACCTCACAGCCTTTCAACCCAATAAGATAATGACCATTTTTTACGCTGTATCTCCAAAGGCATCTCTCCTGCCTCCACCAGTAAGGCACATACAGATGTTGATTTAAATGCACCAGTACATATCCTTAAAGCTATATACTGGATTCTGTCCAGCTTCTGAAGCCAAGTTTTGCCTTGTTCGATAAACTATACACCCGTAATCAATTGTCGTCCTGATCAGAGCTCTATAAATATCCATCAACGATTGGTTATGAATGGGGTGCTGACAGACAGAGACCCATACAACCACTGCAAAAGTGATGGAATGAGAGAGGCAGAGACACTGTACATTGCCATAATGTAACGTTTCTTCTTCTTTGGAGTTTAACGGCGGTTGGCATCCAATATGTTGCATTACCGCCCCCAACTGGACTATAATATAACTCTATTTTACTTTGTGATACAAAATGGGAAAAGGGGAAAGGAACATTTAATTAAAAACCTTCCAACTAACCCTACACTCATTAAATACCCACTACCCCATTCCACTACTTTGACCCTATCTGCTCCTGCACCATGCCAACGGCCTGGGAGGACGGGACACCACCACTCAACACACCCTGTAACTCTTCTGAAGTCTAATCTTGTATGCCCAAATACTTCTCTGCAGCTGCCACCACAATATCTATTTTCTGTGATTTACGTTCCATTTCTGCGGTACAGTTGATAACCATTGCTATGAACTCTAAGAAGCTAACTTTACTGAAGCATATATCACTCGTTGATCTATCCCTCTGTGCTGGCACAGATCTACTACTCACAGGGATCCTCTCAGGATCTCTCACCCTTGACCCATCCTCCTCTACTTTCTTCACTGCCTCAGCATACGACACCTTCTGCACTACTCTGACTCTAGCCACCTCAACCTGCCTCTCTCGCACCGGACACTTCCGATCCCCAGCAACATGGGCATCCCTACAGTTGACACACACAACTTTATCCACCGAAACTACACAATCCTCTATCCCATGCCCTCCTGCACAATTCCCACATCTTGGAATCTCCCTCCTACAAACTGCTGCAACATGACCATAAATGTTGCACCTGAAACAGCACAGTGGATTCGGCACAAACTTTATTCACCAGAACAATCCTTTATCCCATTCTCTTCCACACACATAAAACATCTTGGAATTTCCCTCCCACAAACTGCTGCGAAATGACCATAAACGTTGCACCTGAATTTATGGATTTGGCACAAAAGCTCGAATCAAGATAACTGATATATCATAACATGACTTTCTCTGTTAAAGACTAAAAACTCAAAAGGACTGACAGTGACTCCTCTGTTTCACCACGCTCACCACCGGGTCTGTATTGCACCAAACGGCGGGAATCACAAACACCAGCAGTCTTCAACCTTAATTGCTCAACTTCTACACTTAACGCTACCCCAGAAATCACTCCTTTCAATGGTGCCCTGTTCCTAAGAGCAAAGCAAGAAACAGATCTTGACCCAAGTTGCGTGACACGGAGCGCCCACTCCCTCTGGTCAGAAGAAACACAAACAAATATCACAAGTCCACTACAGGTTACCTTCACTGATTCAACTGCACCCACCTCCTTTCCCACCCACCCTGAAACCACAAATGGATCTGCCAAAAGGTATGGATCCACTTTCTACAACAATGTAACTCCTACTGCACCAGATTCTTCTTTATCATGTCCATTGATGCCAGGCTCTGGTTCTGAGCTCTTCACCACACCTTCTACCTCACTTAACTCTCCCTCATTCATTTCCATTTCACCTCCTGAACTCAGTCTGGCGAATGGCTCACTCTGTTTGCACTTGAGTTATAACATTTGAAATGTCTCTATTACTTTGAAACTTTTGTGAGTGCAATGTTTACTTTTAATTTCTGATTGTTTATTATCTATTTCACTTGTTTCGCAATGTAAACATATATGTTTCCCATGCCAATAAAGCCCTTTGAATTAAATTGAGAGAGAGCTCCATTTTAATGTATAGGGGACTTGAGTCTTTGATGGTTACTCAAGGTTATGTGATGAGGTAACCCCTCTTGCGACATCAAAATCAGTGTCAGCCTAATGGGGAATGACCTCTTGGTGAAACAGTCAAGATGTTGGTTTCTCTCCTCAGTAGACCCGGGTTCATATCCCGCCGGTTACATTAAGCAGTCTATTCTCTGAAAGGGGTCCAGACAGCCTGTTCACAACAGTGGGATTGGATAGGGGCATATCTCTCTCTCTCTGACTGGAGTAGAGAAGTGAAATGGTGTGTGTCCTCTGGTCAACAATACTCACCTTGAGAGACTCCACAGCCTGTTTGAGCTCCTTCAGCTCCTTCTCTCTCTCCTGGAATCTCTGCTGGACCTTCTGCTGACTCATCCCCAGCTGCCTCTGTGGAGAATCACTCTTCAATGATCTATCAAGCTTTATTTGTCCAGTAGATCAATAGTATAGTAATGTGACATAGGGCTCATAGAGAGAAAGGTATATAATCTTGAGGAAGTCACTTTCCAATATTATATTTGTTTATCTTGCTATGTGAAAGATTATAGTTTTTATGGTAGGCGTACACGTATCAAAGGGTTAAGGCTGAACTTTGGACTTATAAAAGGTCATTCAGAATGATAATAGTGTTTGACTTTAGAAAATGGTGATACATTTGGATCAAACTCAATATACTCAAGGTTTGTGTTCATATTTGTTCTGATGAGGATACATTTCATTTGATTTCTCTCATATTCAAACAGCCTTAGTTCCTACTGTATCTTTAATTCTTTGTTTATCAGACAGTCACCAACAAGTAGTTCTGGTCTTACCTGTTTCTCAGTCCTCTCTGCTGCAGCTGACACTGTATCATGGCCTTTATGTTCATCCATCACACACAGATAACAGATACACTGCTGATCGGTACGACAGTAAACCTCCAGCAGTTTGTCATGATGAGAGCAGATCTTCTCCTGTAGTTGTGCGGTGGCTTTGACCAGCTTGTGCTTCTTGAAAGCAGGAGATTCATAGTGAGGTTGGAGGTGAATCTCACAGTAAGAGGCCAGACACGCCAGACAGGACATGAGGGCTTTCTGCTTTCTGGTCCCAGTGCAGACATCACACGCCACATCTCCAGGTCCAGCATAGCACAGAGCAGGAGGGGGAGCAGCCTGGAGTCCTGTCTTCTTCAGTTTCTCCACCAACTCAGCCAACATGTTATTTTTCCTCAGATTAGGCCTTGGAGTGAAGGTCTCTCTGCACTGAGGACAGCTATAGACCCCTTTCAGAACATCCTGATCCCAGCAGCCCTCAATACAGCTTCTACAGTAACTGTGTCTACAGGGGATGGTGACCGGCTCCTTCAGTAGATCCAGACAGACAGAACAACAGAACTGGTCCTGGTCCAGCAGAACTCCCTGCTGAGCCATTTGGACGGTTGTTTACTCTCACACAGACAGACGACACAGAGAATCAGATAAGTTTCGTTTCCACAGAAGAGAGTTTGTGGAGGGGAGGGACTTATTGGTTCTGCCAGAGGGGTGGGGTTAGAGGGAGAGTGAGAGAGAGTGAGAGAGAGAGAGAGAGAGAGAGAGAGAGAGAGAGAGAGAGAGAGAGAGAGAGAGAGAGAGAGAGAGAGAGAGAGAGAGAGAGAGAGAGAGAGAGAGAGAGAGAGAACTGTACACAATGTTAATAGGAACAAAGATGTGTGTTCCTAGGTTAGGGCCCTTAATATGGAATACATTAAATAGAGTGGTTAGAATATATAAAGGGTAACAGTTTCTATGAAGTACATCCAGTCGTCTGAAAAGGTTTGGGCACCCCTCTGAGGCTGCATAATAATTTACTCTGTCGTCACAGAAAATGATCACAGTGGCATGCCGTTCATTTTCTAATAAAAGCTGAGTAATGGGCTATTGTCCAGACAAAGATTTTTAGTGTAGCAATATTAAGTTGTATGAAATTAAATCAGATGTGAAAAATAGGCTATGCAAAAATTTGGGCACCCTTGTCATTCTGTTGATTTGAATTCCTGTAACTACTTAGCACTGATTAATTGGAACACACAATTGGTTTGGTGAGCTCATTAAGCCTTGAACTTCATAGACACATGCATCCAATCAGTCCCTACACCCAAACGAGGGCATTGCGTTCATCCACCTCTGGCCTGCTGGCTCCCCTACCTCTGCTGAAGCATAGTTCCCGCTCAGCCCAGTCAAAACTGTTCGCTGCTCTGGCACCCCAATGGTGGAACAAGCTCCCTCACGACGCCAGGACAGCGGAGTCACTCACCACCTTCCGGAGACATTTGAAACCCCACCTCTTGAAGGAATACCTGGGATAGGATAAAGTAATCCTTCTACCCCCCTCCCCCCTCCCCTCACCAAAAAAAAGAAATTGTAATGTGGTTATCCCACTGGCTATAAGGTGAATGCACACATTTGTAAGTCGCTTGTCTGCTAAATGACGTAAATGTAAATGTGATTACCCTCCTGCGCCTGACTCCTTCCACCACACTCATCACAGTCATTCTAGTTATGTGAGAGATACAGGCGTGCTTCTCACACAGCCACCGTCACGCGTCGGCCACGCGTTTGCCTCCAACATATACTATGCCCACATACTCAAGTGTAGCTGTGGGGCTTACAAGTCTGAATTTCTTACAGCCTAATTTTCAAGACATCAATGTACAGCAACATTTTTAGGTGTCACTGCAGAACACCCTCCATATGCATATGAACACATACTCAGAGGTGGGGCTTACAATACTCACATTTCATATACTCAGAGGTGGGGCTTACAATACTCACATTTCATATACTCAGAGGTGGGGCTTCCAATACTCACATTTCAAATACTCAGAGGTGGGGCTTACAATACACACATTTCATATACTCAGAGGTGGGGCTTACAATACTCACATTTCATATACTTTTCAAGACATCACTGTAGGACAAACATTTGATTTGATATCAGAATATACTTCAAATAAAATAAATCAATGTATGCTACAGCAGAACACATATTATAGTATATAGGCCTCCTGCCTATCTGATAATATGAAGCGCATATTCAGATTAACTTCACAGGACAGAACAAGTTTGTAAAGTTTTCCAGAACCTTCCACAACACGGCCATTTCCTGGTGCGTCTTCTCCTCCCTATCTCTTGTTTTGCTCCTGGTGTCTGTGACACATCTGGGTCCTTTAGCAATCCATGACCTCACATAGGGGACTGGGTTGAATTTGGTCAGGGGTGGGCCAACAAGGTTCAGAAAGAGTAGCCCTGATATGGCGGAGGTATGCAGAGAGGCGCGGGTTGAGGTGCAAATCAGATTCATTTGAGAAAATCCCTGCTGGCCTTCTGCACTGGAGATGGGGATGGTGCTGACCTCCATCAACATCTCTTTAAGTCCATCTGGAGATGGGGATGGTGCTGACCTCCATCAACATCTCTTTAAGTCCATCTGGAGATGGGGATGGTGCTGACCTCCATCAACATCTCTTTAAGTCCATCTGGAGATGGGGATGGTGCTGACCTCCATCAACATCTCTTTAAGTCCATCTGGAAAGTCTCCTTTATCATTACCATCAGTGTCCCTGTACTGCCTGTAGGCCCGTATGACCGTACGTGGACTGCCAATGCCATACCTCTGGCAGAGAGATTCTATCACTGTTTCTCCATTCAGTGCTCCTGCATCCTCTGGCCAGTATTGAGCATAAAGCACCTTCAGCTCCTCTATGAACTGGCTGTATCCTGTATTGTCCACTGGTGACTGCCCTGTGTGCAGTAATAACACCCTCACTTCCCTGGTGACTGCTCTGTGTGCAGTAATAACACCCTCACTTCCCTGGTGACTGCCCTGTGTGCAGTAATAACACCCTCACTTCCCTGGTGACTGCCCTGTGTGCAGTAATAACACCCTCACTTCCCTGGTGACTGCCCTGTGTGCAGTAATAACACCCTCACTTCCCTGGTGACTGCTCTGTGTGCAGTAATAACACCCTCACTTCCCTGGTGACTGCCCTGTGTGCAGTAATAACACCCTCACTTCCCTGGTGACTGCCCTGTGTGCAGTAATAACACCATCACTTCCCTGGTGACTGCCCTGTGTGCAGTAATAATTGTGCAGTCTCCCTTTTGGAGCTTGAGTGACAATTCAGATAGTTGTTGAAGTGCATGACACATAAGACCTAGATTGTTAACAAACGCATGCGAGGATATCCCCATGACAAGGCCACTATAGGATATCCCCATGGCAAGGCCACTATAGGATATCCCCATGGCAAGGCCACTATTGGATATCCCCATGGCAAGGCCACTATAGGATATCCCCATGGCAAGGCCACTATAGGATATCCCCATGGCAAGGCCACTATAGGATATCCCCATGGCAAGGCCACTATAGGATATCCCCATGGCAAGGCCACTATAGGATATCCCCATGGCAAGGCCACTATAGCTGTGATGGTCACGCCGTCGTGGGAGGCATCCTCAGCTGCTGTGGTGAAGTTGTAGTGTCGAGTCAATGTTGCTAATTATTGCTCTGAAACAAAGGAGTCCGCTTACACTGAGCTTTGATCATAAGTTTTATTTATATCACAAGATTTCAGCATAAGTTTACAGATGTATATAGCATCCGGAGAACAGAGTCCCAAAAGAATAAGTCTGTTCTGATCTTCTTTGTTCAAACCCAGTACTTATAATCTTTCCCAAAATATGGGGGGTTCCCCATACTGACCAATCCCCTGTCTACAACACACAGACTCCCTCTGTTCTATGGGGTGTCCCTCTAAAACGGCTCCCTCTGAAACTGAATAAACATCCTCTCAGGTTCCACTTGAAAACATTAGCAAAGTCATAATTCATCATACACTACAAAGTGCTTGTGAAGAGCCGGGTAATTTCTCATTTTTTGGGCCATTGTTTGGGCATGTTCAAAACCCTTTATTCTGAGGGCTCTTTGTTGCTTTTTTACCTCTGAGGCAGAACATGTTACTGTACATTCCACCCACTCCTTTGCTAGTTTCAACCCTCCAGTCTTTTCCGGGCCCAAGCTCCCTACCTTTTTGCATGTTGTACAGGCCAGCTTTGAATTTTGCTTGACAAGCCAGAGGTCATAAGTTTGCTTGGTCTTGAACTGAGCCTCCGTCCAAATTGCACCTGCTCCGGGCACTGCCCCCCCCACCCCCTCCGTGCACTTCGTCGGTGGATGGACATATGTAGAAATAAGAGAGCAGGTCTGTAATCAGTGGGGAAGTATTAGGATGATTGCACAGAAGGATCTCCGCACTTTTACATGATGGTTTTTCTGGGAGGCTGGAGAAATAACCAGGAGGCAACTTGATTTAACTCTGATCGCTTTTTTAAATGTTTACAGTGCAAACAGTGAACAAATTGTATAAATAATGCCGCGTGAGGTACCGGAGCCGGGCAAATAGGTGCTGGAACAAATGAGGTCAAATCTGAGAGGTGCCAGATCCGGCTCAAATGAAGCACTGGAACCCAGGTCTGGAGTGTATGACGTTGGTGTATTGGTACTGAATATACCAGAGATGGAGACAAGACTGATTGGAACAGAACCAGTGAGACCCAGACCAAGACTCAACCACTAGAGACCTCTAGACCCATGTGTCCAACCTGTAAGGAGACCAAGACCAGTTTAAATGTGTCTTACCTGTAAGGAGACCTAGACCAGTTTAAATGTGTCTCACCTGTAAGGAGACCTAGACCAGTTTAAATGTGTCTCACCTGTAAGGAGACCAAGACCAGTTTAAATGTGTCTCACCTGTAAGGAGACCAAGACCAGTTTAAATGTGAACATTAATGCTAGTGTGATGATGATGCTGTCAGTACAGCATAGTGTGGTGAGTTTCAGAGTTGGTCATTAGTCCTCATAGGGGATGGTTTCATTCTATGGAGTAGCAGTGGTCTTCATGACATTGTGCATGTTTTAGATCAAATCCATTGCGGTGAACTGCACAGACTCACTCATCTACAAATCCACTTGCATCTCAAATATTGACTCACTAAGTGGTCCAGATAAGTGATTCTGCGCCTCTCCTTGATCAGACTGATCCCCTCCAACACACTGATGCCGGTTTGTCACTATAGAACTGAGTCAAGCCAAGCAGGGCCAAACTGGGCTGGCTAACACTACAGAGCTGAGTCAAGCAAAGCAGGGCCAAACTGGGCTGGCTAACACTACAGAGCTGAGTCAAGCAGGGCCAAACTGGGCTGGCTAACACTACAGAGCTGAGTCAAAGGGTGGCGGTCTCTGTATATTTGTAAACAACAGCTGGTGTACAAAATCAAATACTAAGGAAGTCTCGAGGTTTTGCTCGCCTGAGGTAGAGTATCTTATGATAAGCTGTAGACCACACTATTTACCAAGAGAGTTTTCAGCTATATTTTTCATAGCTGTCTATTTACCACCACAAACCAATGCTGGCATTAAGATTGCACTGAATGAGTTGTACAAGGCCATTAATCAACAGGAAAACGCTCATCCAGATGCAGCGCTCCTAGTGGCCGGGGACTTTAATGCAGGGAAACTTAAATCCGTTCTACCTAATTTCTACCAGCATGTCAAATGTGCAACCAGAGGGAAAAAAACTCTAGACCACCTTTACTCCACACACAGAGACGCATACAAAGCTCTCCCTCGCCCTCCATTTGGCAAATCTGACCATAACTCCATCCTCCTGATTCCTGCTTATAAGCAAAAACTGAAGCAGGAAGCACCAGTGATTCGGTTAATAAAAAAGTGGTCAGATGACGCAGATGCCAAGCTACAGGACTGTTTTGCTAGCACAGACTGGAACATGTTCCGGGATTCTTCAGACAGCATTGAGGAGTACACCACATCAGTCACTGGCTTCATCAATAAGTGCATCAATGATGTCGTCCCCACAGTGACCGTACGTACATACCCCAACCAGAAGCCATGGATTACAGGCAACATCCGCACTGAGCTAAAGGGTAGAGCTGCCGCTTTCAAGGAACGGGACTCTAACCCGGAAGCTTATAAGAAATCCCGCTATGACCTCCGACGAACCATCAAACAGGCAAAGAGTCAATACAGGTCTAAGATTGAATCATACTACACTGGCTCTGACGCTCGTCGGATGTGGCAGGGCTTGAAAACTATTACAGACTACAAAGGGAAGCACAGCCGCGAGCTGCCCAGTGACACAAGCCTACCAGACGAGCTAAACCACTTCTATGCTCGCTTCGAGGCAAGCAACACTGAAGCATGCATGAGAGCACCAGCTGTTCCGGACGACTATGTGATCACGCTCTCCATAGCCGATGTGAGTAAGACTTTTAAGCAAGTCAACATTCACAAGGCCGCTGGGCCAGACGGATTACCAGGGCGTGTACTCCGAGCATGTGCTGACCAACTGGCAAGTGTCTTCACTGACATTTTCAACATGTCCCTGACCGAGTCTGTAATACCAACATGTTTCAAGCAGACCACCATAGTCCCCGTGCCCAAGAACTCTAAGATAACCTGCCTAAATGACTACCGACCCGTAGCACTGACGTCTGTAGCCATGAAGTGCTTTGAAAGACTGGTCATGGCTCACATCAACAGCATAATCCCAGAAACCCTAGACCCACTCCAATTTGCATACCGCCCCAACAGATCCACAGATGATGCAATCTCTATCGCACTCCACACTGCCCTTTCCCACCTGGACAAGAGGAACACCTACGTGAGAATGCTATTCATTGACTACAGCTCAGCATTCAACACCATAGTGCCCTCTAAGCTCATCACTAAGCTAAGGATCCTGGGACTAAACACCTCCCTCTGCAACTGGATCCTGGACTTCCTGACGGGCCGCCCCCAGGTGGTAAGGGTAGGTAACAACACATCTGCCACACTGATCCTCAACACGGGGGCCCCTCAGGGGTGCGTGCTCAGTCCCCTCCTGTACTCTCTGTTCACCCATGACTGCATGGCCAGGCACGACTCCAACACCATCATTAAGTTTGCCGACGACACAACAGTGGTAGGCCTGATCACCGACAACGATGAGACAGCCTATAGGGAGGAGGTCAGAGATCTGGCCGTGTGGTGCCAGGACAACAACCTCTCCCTCAACGTGACCAAGACAAAGGAGATGATTGTGGACTACAGGAAAAAAAAGAGGACTGAGCACGCCCCCATTCTCATCGACGGGGCTGTAGTGGAACAGGTTGAGAGCTTCAAGTTCCTTGGTGTCCACATCACCAACGAACTATCATGGTCCAAGCACACCAAGACAGTCGTGAAGAGGGCACGACAAAGCCTATTCCCCCTCAGGAGACTAAAAAGATTTGGCATGGGTCCTCAGATCCTCAAAAAATTCTACAGCTGCACCATCGAGAGCATCCTGACTGGTTGCATCACCGCCTGGTATGGCAACTGCTTGGCCTCTGACCGCAAGGCACTACAGAGGGTAGTGCGTACGGCCCAGTACATCACTGGGGCAAAGCTCCCTGCCATCCAAGACCTCTATACCAGGCGGTGTCAGAGGAAGGCCCTCAAAATTGTCAAAGACTCCAGCCACCCTAGTCATAGACTGTTCTCTCTGCTACCGCACGGCAAGCGGTACCGGAGTGCCAAGTCTAGGTCCAAAAGACTTCTCAACAGCTTCTACCCACAAGCCATAAGACTCCTGAACAGCTAATCATGGCTACCCGGACTATTTGCACTGCCCCCCCACCCCATCCTTTTTACGCTGCTGCTACTCTGTTAAGTATTTATGCATAGTCACTTTAACTCTACCCACATGTACATATTACCTCAACTACCTCAACTAGCCGGTGCCCCCGCACATTGACTCTGCACCGGTACCCCCCTGTATATATAGCCTCCCTACTGTCACTTTATTTTACTTCTGCTCTTTGTTTTTCTCAACACTTTTTTTGTTGTTGTTTTATTCTTACTTTTTTTGTTTAAAATAAACGCACTGTTGGTTAAGGGCTGTAAGTAAGCATTTCACTGTAATGTCTGCACTTGTTGTATTCGGCGCATGTGACCAATAAAATTTGATTTGATTTGATTTGATTTGATTTGAAGCAGGGCCAAACTGGGCTGGCTAACAATACAGAGCTGAGTCAAGCAGGGCCAAACTGGGCTGGCTAACACTACAGAGCTGAGTCAAGCCAAGCAGGGCCAAACTGGGCTGGCTAACACTACAGAGCTGAGTCAAGCCAAGCCGGGCCAAACTGGGCTGGCTAACACTACAGAGCTGAGTCAAGCCAAGCAGGGCCAAACTGGGCTGGCTAACACTACAGAGCTGAGTCAAGCAGGGCCAAACTGGGCTGGCTAACACTACAGAGCTGAGTCAAGCAGGGCCAAACTGGGCTGGCTAACACTACAGAGCTGAGTCAAGCCAAGCAGGGCCAAACTGGGCTGGCTAACGCTACAGAGCTGAGTCAAGCAGGGCCAAACTGGGCTGGCTAACACTACAGAGCTGAGTCAAGCAGGGCCAAACTGGGCTGGCTAACACTACAGAGCTGAGTCAAGCAGGGCCAAACTGGGCTGGCTAACACTACAGAGCTGATTCAAGCCAAGCAGGGCCAAACTGGGCTAGCTAACACTACAGAGCTGAGTCAAGCCAAGCAGGGCCAAACTGGGCTGGCTAACACTACAGAGCTGAGTCAAGCCAAGCAGGGCCAAACTGGGCTGGCTAACACTACAGAGCTGAGTCAAGCAGGGCCAAACTGGGCTGGCTAACACTACAGAGCTGAGTCAAGCAGGGCCAAACTGGGCTGGCTAACACTACAGAGCTGAGTCAAGCAGGGCCAAAATGGGCTGGCTAACGCTACAGAGCTGAGTCAAGCCAAGCAGGGCCAAACTGGGCTGGCTAACACTACAGAGCTGAGTCAAGCCAAGCAGGGCCAAACTGGGCTGGCTAACACTACAGAGCTGAGTCAAGCAGGGCCAAACTGGGCTGGCTAACACTACAGAGCTGAGTCAAGCAGGGCCAAACTGGGCTGGCTAACACTACAGAGCTGAGTCAAGCCAAGCAGGGCCAAACTGGGCTGGCTAACACTACAGAGCTGAGTCAAGCAGGGCCAAACTGGGCTACTAACACTACAGAGCTGAGTCAAGCAGGGCCAAACTGGGCTGGCTAACACTACAGAGCTGAGTCAAGCAGGGCCAAACTGGGCTGGCTAAAACTACAGAGCTGAGTCAAGCCAAGCAGGACCAAACTGGGCTGGCTAACACTATAGAGCTGAGTCAAGCCAAGCAGGGCCAAACTGGGCTGGCTAACGCTACAGAGCTGAGTCAAGCCAAGCAGGGCCAAACTGGGCTGGCTAACACTACAGAGCTGAGTCAAGCAGGGCCAAACTGGGCTGGCTAACACTACAGAGCTGAGTCAAGCAGGGCCAAACTGGGCTGGCTAACGCTACAGAGCTGAGTCAAGCCAAGCAGGGCCAAACTGGGCTGGCTAAAACTACAGAGCTGAGTCAAGCCAAGCAGGGCCAAACTGGGCTGGCTAACACTACAGAGCTGAGTCAAGCCAAGTAGGGCCAAACTGGGCTGGCTAACGCTACAGAGCTGAGTCAAGCAGGGCCAAACTGGGCTGGCTAACACTACAGAGCTGAGTCAAGCCAAGCAGGGCCAAACTGGGCTGGCTAACACTACAGAGCTGAGTCAAGCAGGGCCAAACTGGGCTGGCTAACGCTACAGAGCTGAGTCAAGCCAAGCAGGGCCAAACTGGGCTGGCTAACACTACAGAGCTGAGTCAAGCAGGGCCAAACTGGGCTGGCTAACACTACAGAGCTGAGTCAAGCAGGGCCAAACTGGGCTGGCTAACACTACAGAGCTGAGTCAAGCAGGGCCAAACTGGGCTGGCTAACACTACAGAGCTGAGTCAAGCCAAGTTCTGGAACCATCCTTGAAAGGACAATGTGTAAAGAAAATATCCCAGCCAGTCCAGTCCAGTTGTGGTCAGCTCTGTTGTGTGAGTCTTGGTTCTCCATACCTCTAAATGCCATCTTTCTAGACGGTGCCATTTTCAAATAAAATAAAATAAAATGTAATTACATTTGTCACATGCGCCGAATACAACAGGTCTAAACTAAATTTAAAAAACAAATCAAATCAAAAAGTAACACAATAAAATGACATAACAATAATGAGGCTATATACAGGGGGTCATTCTTGAGGTAGAGTAGCTCTGCCAGTCAATGTGTGGGGGTACAGGTTAGTTGAGGTCATTTGTAAAGTGACTATGCATAGATAAACAGCAAGTAGCAGCAGTGTAAAATCAAAAAGGGGAGGTCAATGTAAATAGTCCGGGTGGCCATTTCATTAATTCTTCCCCCATTCGTTTGGGATTGAGACCTGCAGTCACCTTGATTTAAGACCACTTTTGAGAAGTGTTCCACAGGCAGTAAATCTATTGTAGAATAAATGGAACCTGGATCCATTTCATTCTATTAACATGGCTTGTGTGTGTTATAGCAGTAATGGGGTTAAACTGATATTAAAATGACAACTCCATAGGTGGGTACCAGGTCAGGGGAGTTCATCTCTGCTCCCAGCATCCCTGGGACAGTACTGATCAACATAGCTGACCTGATGCAGAGGTGGACCAGTGATGTTTTCCTCTCAGTGGTGAGACTTGTCCTTCCATTTGATACACTGTTAACTCATAAGATCATACAAGATGTTACAGGCTTATTGCATGTGGAAACAGACCTGCGTTCAATTACTATTTAAAATCATGTTGAATACTTAATAAGCAGTGCTTGATTGAGTTTGCCTGTTGTAATGGAACCAATAGAAAAGTCCTAAAAGTACAAACATCAAAAACTTTTCTCGTTCAGTTAGTCCCTCCCTGTTTCAGCTAATTATCTTCAGTTTGGTGCCTAGTGAATACGACTCAGGTCTCTATGGAAACATCAATGTAAATTCACCTTAGGTTTTTACTCCTCACTTTCCCTTTCAGGTCCATAGGGTTTTGCTGCCCCCTGCTGGAGACTGGAGCACAAGGCAGTCCCTGGCTTTCTTTGGGCAGCTGGAGGATGAGGACCTCCTCACCTGTTGTGACGGGTCCAACAAATATCCCCTGGTGAAGGCAGGGTCCTATCTCATCCAACGCTTCAATGACTTATGGGAGGCAGTGAGCATTTCCCATGTTAAGCTATGGAATTAATTGTACAGTATTGGATTGGTGTTGGCATGGGGTAGAGGGAGTTTACATATTCCAGTCATTTCCTTTTAAATCCATGAAGGGAAGTGGACAAGTTCAAACTTAGGAAGGAGATAATAGTTACACACCCCATGTGTCCTGATAACTACAGGAATTAAACCATATTGAGGTTGTCTGCTTTCTATACGGTTTGGAGAGAGAGAGAGAGAGAGAGAGAGAGAGAGAGAGAGAGAGAAAGAGAGAGAGAAATAGAGAGAGAGAGAGAGAGAAAGAGAGAGAGAGAGACAGAGAGAGAGAGACAGAGAGAGAGAGAGAGAGAGACAGAGAGAGAGAGAGAGAGAGCGAGAGAGAGAGAGAGAGAGAGAGAGAGAGAGAGAGAGAGAGAGAGAGAGAGAGAGAGAGAGAGACAGAGAGAGAGAGAGAGAGAGAGAGAGAGAGAGAGAGAGCCACTGAAGTCATTACCATATTGTCATTTTCTAACGACAGGGAGAAAACATGTAAAATCTAGAAGACTACTTTAGATCTGGTCAGAAGAAGCCTAGTGCACTACGTAGGAACAGGGAGAGATTTAGGACAGAGACAGTAACTCCTGTATGGAAATCTTCATTCTAATGAAAACATATCAATGGTTCTGAATGCCAACCAATACACATCAGAAACATACATCATGATTAATGTGATAGAACCTGCTCTTACCATGAGAAACAGATTCCCCAATCTTCTCCTCCTCTTCTTCATCTTTAATGTTGACATTCAGCTCCAATGTAGGGAATGTCCTCTTGGTGTAACGGTCAAGCTGTTGCTTTCTCCCGCGGTAGACCTGGATCATATCCCGTCGGTTACATTAAGCAGTCTATTCTCTGAAAATAGTCCAGACAGCATGTACCCAACAGTGAGGTCAGTGGGATTGGAGAGAGTCCCCTCTCCCTCTCTCTGTCAGCTGGGTAAACACCTCCCGAGTATCATTTCTTACTCGGCAGGATCCGTCCACGTTTTCGGAGGGCTCCTGGCAAGCGGGGAGTCGCCGACCCGCGTTCAATGTGCCGGTCCGCTTAGCGAGTGCGTCCCGCACGCCCCCATGTCTTCTTTTTTTTCATTTTCATATTTTTGAAAAAATAATTTTTCATATTTTTTTTTCTGCTTCAAAGTAGATTAAGTGAAGCTTCACCTCCATTCAGGCAGTTATCACACCCCCCCACCCGGATTCGACCCCACTGGTCATTTAAAGACGTGTTTGGCTACGGGCACGTGGTAAGTTATGCGTTCACCTGGTAGTCGTCTTTTTTTTCATTTTCATATTTATTAAAAAATATATATATATTTTTTTTTTGGTAGTCATTTAGCAGACACTCTTATCCAGAGCGACTTACAGTTAGTGATGCATATTTTCTTCATATTTTTTATTTTTTTTTATATATTTTTTTCTAGCTTCATAAAAAAACAAACGGATAAAAACCTGGTTTTCTAATATGTACGGGTTCATGAGGGTTGCCTAATCACACATGTGACATTTTGGAAGGATGTGACCTTTTTAACCCTTCGAAACAGCACCTATGACCACAATGTAAGGCACTTCCGGTTGTCAAAGGAAGCTGTAATTAAACACATATCCTCATTGGGACAAGCTCTTACAGAATCCTGAGTTTCAGGTCAATCCGTGAAAAACTAAACTTTTTACAGAGGGTTGAATGTAGCGTTTTCACTATCTGCTGGTGGATACATCTAAACCATGTTTAGGGTCAATCTTCCCACTTCCGGTTGCTCCAGGAAGCTTAAACTCAACACAGGTAATCCTTATAGTGGCCTGATGGGTTGACAAAGAAGACAGTTTGATATGGCAATATAAACCCACATAGGCATCAAGTTGAAGTTAGGGCAGCAGGCAATGTATTTCTATATCCCCTGTGGAGGCTGGCCACTCTCTCCCCCCTTTCTCCTAGCCTGCTGCACCTCATATGACATTTTGGAAGGATTTAACCTATTTGAAAAAAGTTGAAAGGCAACGTGGATCTACTGTGGTGTAGTTCTTCCCAGCATTGCAACCAAATCAGATTTGTATTACATATTGCCTGGAGTGATTTAAAAAGGAAAGAAAGCTCTAATCTTTACCCAAATGGTCTCAAATTATAGGCCTGATCACCCTAGACCAATGCCTGTTGGTAATTTCAGTAGAACCAAGCAACTCAAGTAGCTATTCAACCTCAAAACTACCTGGTTTTGCTATACATTCAAAACAGCAGTATAATGTGAAATTTTTTGTGGGCATTTAAAAATGACAGAAAATCTTTTCCAAAATGGTCTGCAATGAGCTGTACTCTCAGGCCCATGGGAGAAAGGGTTTTACTAGGCAGGGAGTGTAGAACAAGATGCATGGAGCTCCAAAGGTCACAAGGTCAATGTGGGCCTGCATGGATGTCAGCAGGGCATGAGGGAGAAGGCCCAAGTGAATAGGTGTGTCTGTGTGAGTGTGTGTGTGAGTGAACCTGCTAGTACAGTGGAAGAATGAGGCATCACAGTACTTTTACACCACTGGACTAACAGGAATAATTACACACCAATAAACACACTGTAATGTAAAGTGTTACATCATTCTCAATGATCAGTCAATACATACGGTATTCATTTCAGCTACAGTACATTGCATTCATTTCAAGTCCCCCCTCCCCCATTGTAGCTAATTATTTATAACACGTTGTACAGTTTTACAACCACGTATGTAAACAGGGTAGAATGTTACAAATACACATTGACATTGAAAGGGAAGCATGATTATAGATTCATATTTTAAATCCTCAGAATTCATACAGTATAGAACACCATATAGAAGACATAGACATATCATTACATACATTATAGAACACCATATAGAAGACATAGACATATCATTACATACAGTATAGAATACCATCTAGAAGACACAGACATATCATTACATACAGTATAGAACACCATATAGAAGACATAGACATATCATTACATACAGTATAGAACACCATATAGAAGACATAGACATATCATTACATACAGTATAGAACACCATATAGAAGACATAGACATATCATTACATACAGTATAGAACACCATATAGAAGACATAGACATATCATTACATACAGTATAGAACACCATATAGAAGACATAGACATATCATTACATACAGTATAGAACACCATCTAGAAGACATAGACATATCATTACATACAGTATAGAACACCATATAGAAGACATAGACATATCATTACATACAGTATAGAACACCATATAGAAGACATAGACATATCATTACATACGGTATAGAACACGATATAGAAGACATAGACATATCATTCCATACAGTATAGAACACCATCTAGAAGACATAGACATATCATTACATACAGTATAGAACACCATCTAGAAGACATAGACATATCATTACATAGAGTATATCATAGATGACATGTATAAATCCTTCCTTTATATTTCCTGTAACCCTTTCCATTCCAGTAGCCTTATTACTGGCTAGGGTTACTGCTGCTAGTACAGTGGAAGAATGAGGCATCACAGTACTTTTACACCACTGGACTAACAGGAATAATTACACACCAATAAACACACTGTAATGTAAAGTGTTACATCATTCTCAATGATCAGTCAATACATACGGTATTCATTTCTTATAGTTAGTGTCATAGCACAAGTTTAAGGCATTACAAAATTTATTAAAAGCATTATACAAATGTACTTCATAGAAACTGTTACCCTTTACATATTCTAACCACTCTATTTAATGTATTCCATATTAAGGGCCCTAACCTAGGAACACAAATATTTGTCTCTATTAACATTGTGTACAGTTCTCTCTCTCTCTCTCTCTCTCTCTCTCTCTCTCTCTCTCTCTCTCTCTCTCTCTCTCTCTCTCTCTCTCTCTCTCTCTCTCTCTCTCTCTCTCTCTCTCTCTCTCTCTCTCTCTCTCTCTCTCTCCCTACCTTTAACCCCACCCTTCTGGCAGAACCAGGAAGTCCCTCCCCCTCCCACAAACTCTCTTCTGTGGAAACGTAACTTATCTGATTCTTTGTGTCGTCTGTCTGTGTGAGAGTGAACAACCGTCCAAATGGCTCAGCAGGGAGTTCTGCTGGACCAGGACCAGTTCTGTTGTTCTGTCTGTCTGGATCTACTGAAGGAGCCGGTGGTTATTCCCTGTGGACACAGTTACTGTAGGAGCTGTATTGAGGACTGCTGGGATCAGGATGTTCTGAAAGGGGTCTATAGCTGTCCTCAGTGCAGAGAGACCTTCACTCCAAGGCCTAATCTGAGGAAAAATAACATGTTGGCTGAGTTGGTGGAGAAACTGAAGAAGACAGGACTCCAGGCTGCTCCCCCTCCTGCTCTGTGCTATGCTGGACCTGGAGATGTGGCGTGTGATGTCTGCACTGGGACCAGAAAGCAGAAAGCCCTCATGTCCTGTCTGGCGTGTCTGGCCTCTTACTGTGAGACTCACCTCCAACCTCACTATGAATCTCCTGCTTTCAAGAAGCACAAGCTGGTCAAAGCCACCGCACAACTACAATATAAGATCTGTTCTCATCATGACAAACTGCTGGAGGTTTTCTGCTGTACCGATCAACAGTGTATCTGTCTGCTTTGTGTGATGGATGAACATAAAGGCCATGATACAGTGTCAGCTGCAGCAGAGAGGACTGAGAAACAGGTAAGACCAGAACTACTTGTTGGTGACTGTTTGATAAACAAATAATTAAAGATACAGTAGGAACTAACGCTGTTTGAATATGAGATCATTCAAATTATATCGATCCACGGCAGAACAAATATGAACACAAACATTGATTATATAGATATGTTAACCCAGATTCTCCAAATGTATCACCATTTTCTAAAGTCAAACACCATTGTAATTCGTTATCAAAAACCCAATCAGCTCCCCTGTTTTGTGCACTGTTAAAACTATAATCATTCACATAACAACTTAATAATATAATTTCACACAGACACTTCCTCAACATTTTAATCCCTATCTTCTATGGGCCCTATGTCCCATTACTATACTATTGATCTACTGGACAAATAAAGCTTGATAGCTCATTGAAGAGTGATTCTCCACAGAGGCAGCTGGGGATGAGTCAGCAGAAGGTCCAGCAGAGATTCCAGGAGAGAGAGAAGGAGCTGAAGGAGCTCCAACAGGCTGTGGAGTCTCTCAAGGTGAGTATTGTTGACCAGAGGAGACACACCATTTCACTTCTCTCCTCCAGTCAGAGAGAGAGAGAGGCCCCTATCCAATCCCACTGGCTCCACTGTTGGGAACAGGCTGTCTGGACCCCTGTCAGAGAATAGACTGCTTAATATAACTGACTGGTTATTAACCCGGGTCTACTGCGGGAGAAACCATCATCTTGACCAAAAGGACATTCCCTATTGTTCTGACTGATTTAAAGTCGCAAGCGGCTCTACCTCTTCACATAACCATGAGTAACCATGAGCGACTCATGTCTGCTATACATTAAGAGGGAGCTCTCTCTCTCGATTCAATAAAATGGGCTTTATTGGCATTGGAAACATATGTTACATTACCAAAGCAAGTGAAATAAATAATAAACAAATCAGAAATGAACAGTAAACGTTACACTCACAAAAGTTTAAAAGGAATAGAGACATAAAAATAAATCAAAATCAAAATCAAATGTTATAACTCAAGTGCAAACAGAGTGAGCCATTCGCCAGACTGAGTTCTGGAGGTGAAATGGAAATGAATGAGGGAGAGTTAAGTGAGGTAGAAGGTGTGGTGAAGAGCTCAGAACCAGAGCCTGGCATCAATGGACATGATAAAGAAGAATCTGGTGCAGTAGGAGTTACATTGTTGGACAAAGTGGATCCATACCTTTTGGCAGATCCATTTGTAGTTTCAGGGTGGGTGGGAAAAGAGTTGGGTGCAGTTGAATCAGTAAAGGTAACCTGTAGTGGACTTGGGATATTTGTTTGTGTTTCTTCTGACCAGAGGGAGTGGGCGCTCCGTGTCACGCAACTTGGATCAAGATCTGTTTCTTGCTTTGCTCTTAGGAACAGGGCACCATTGAAAGGAGTGATTTCTGGGGTAGCGTTAAGTGTGGAGGTGGAGCAATTCAAGTTTAAGCTTCCTGGTGTTTGTGATGCCCTCCGTTTGGTGCAACACAGACCCGGTGGTGAGCGTGGTGAAACAGAGGAGTCACTGTCAGTCCTTTTGAGTTTTGAGTCTTTACCCAACAAAGTCATGGTAGGATATATCAGTTATCCTGTTAGAGCTTTTGTGGCGAATCCACTGCTTTGTTTCAGGTGCAACGTTTATGGTCAGCAGTTTGTAGGAGTGAGATCCAAGATGTGGGAAGTGTGCAGGTGGGCATGGGATAGAGGATTGTGTAGTTTCGGTGGATAAAGTTGTGTGTGTCAACTGTTGGGATGCCCATGTTGCTGGGGATCGGAAGTGTCCGGTGCGAGAGAGGCAGGTTGAGGTGGCTAGAGTCAGAGTAGTGCAGAAGGTGTCGTATGCTGAGACAGTGAAGGAAGTAGAGGAGGATGGGTGAAGGGTGAGAGATCCTGAGAGGATCCCTGTGAGTAGTAGATCTGTGCCAGCACAGAGGGATAGGCCAACGAGTGATATATGCTTCAGTAAAGTTAGCTTCTTAGCATTCATAGCAATGGTTATCAACTGTACCGCAGAAATGGAACGTAAATCACCGAAAATAGATATTGTGGTGGCAGCTGCAGAGAAGTATTTGGGCACACAAGATTAGACTTCAGAAGAGTTACAGGGTGTGTTGAGTGGTGGTGTCCCGTCCTCCCAGGCCGTTGGCATGGTGCAGGAGCAGATAGGGTCAAAGTAGTGGAATGGGGTAGTGGGTATTTAATGAGTGTTTGGTTAGTTGGAAGGTTTTTAATTAAATGTTCCTTTCCCCTTTTCCCATTTTGTATCACAAAGTAAAATAGATTTATATTATAGTCCAGTTGGGGGCGGTAATACAACATATTGGATGCCAACCGCCGTTAAACTCCAAAGAAGAAGAAACGTTACATTATGGCAATGTACATAGTCTCTACCTCTCTCATTCCATCATTTTTGCAGTAGTTGGTTGTGTGGGTCTCTGTCTGTCAGCACCCCATTCATAACCAATTGTTGATGGACATTTATAGAGCTCTGATCAGGACGCCAATTGATTACTGGTGTACAGTTTATGGAACTGAGGTAAAGACGGCTTCAGAAGCTGGACAGAATCCAGTATAAAGCTTTAAGGAGATGTATTGGTGCATTTAAATCAACATCTGTATGTGCCTTACTGGTGGAGGCAGGTGAGATGCCTTTGTATGTACGGCATAAAAAATTGTCATTATCTTATTGGGTTGAAAGGCTGTGAGGTTGAGCATCCCACTGCTACTGTTCTAGATGACTGTTGGGAATATACTAGTAGACAAGGCAGTGGTTTTGGTTGGACAGTTGGAAAGCTTGCTGATGAGAGTGGTTTGAGGGAGTTGGAGGTTGTCCCTTCTGTGGTGATAGGGGATGTTCCTCCATGGTTACTCCCAGACCCTGTTGTTGATCTAACCTTGGTAGAGAAAAGGAAAGATTGGTCAGAAGTTAGTGATATAGTGAAACTGGTTGACAATTACATTGGTAGAAGATTTTATGCTTTTTTACCGCTTTTCACAGATGGATCCAAGGACCCAGATAGTGGGCTCACAGGAGCAGGCGTTTACGTTCCTGAATTTGATGTGCAGATATGTAGAAGACTAACAGATGAACTGTCAGTATACTCAGTTGAACTGAAGGTATTAATGTTATTATGGAGAATTGAGAGAATGGGTTCAGTAGTGAGATTCTGCTGGGTCCCAGCACATTCGGGTGTGGAAGGGAATGAAATTGTAGACCAGTTAGCTAAAAGATCTTTGAAACTAGATATAATTGATATTAATGTTCCACTGGGTAGAGGTGAGGCCAAATGTAAGATCAGAGCCATTTTGATAGATGTGTGGCAGAAGAGATGGTACTCTGAGCACAAGGGCCGGCATTTATATGAATAGTTTACAGTTTTACAGAAAGGTCGCTGGACCAAGATTCAAAAGTCAGATTAGGAAGGAAGAGGTGGTGTTTACTCGATTGTGCTTAGGACATTGTACATTGAACTCGTCATTACATCTGGTTGGCAAGCATGGGAATGGTTTGTGTCTGGGGGGTACGGTCGATGAAACGGTGGAGCATGTGTTGTTATATTGTTGTAAGTATGTTGAAGAGAGGGAAAGATGTGTAGGGTCATTGAGGTTGGACGGGGTTGGGGGGGTTTGGAAGGGATTTTGGGGATGGGGGAGGGTCTATTAGAAGTTAGTAGGGCTCTTCTTTATTTTCTCAGAAGTACTGAGTTAGGTAGGAGGATTTAGAAATGTTGGAAACCGTGATTGACCACACACTCCAGCACAGTAGGTGGCGGCATGCACCTTTAACGTTGGTTTGTGGACCGCCATTATATCATAGAAGAAGAAGTTGGTTGTGTGAGAGTTTTGTGGTTCGTGAGGAGGGCTACTATTCTTTTTTCTTTTGGTTCTTGCGTATTTTCTGAATGTATTTTCTCATGGTGGAGCGTTTGTTTATTGGTTTCCACTGTTTATCGTTTAGAGTTGAGGGGGGAGTAGGGGTAGTTTGTTAGGGCGGCGTGATGGCCTCAACCGAGTGGAGAAGAAACGCTGTCGCTTCGGGTCCGTTCCGGAGAAAGGTGTGGAGGAAGTTTTGCTCATGGTCGGCGAACAGGTTGGAGCGGAACATCTGGACTCTGCATCCAGAATGAACAAGGCGGTGGTTGGGTTAATGAAAAAGGTTTGTCTTGTTGTGAGGGGTGTGTTGGTGCAGATGTCGCCTCTTTCGATAAGAGTTGTGGTGGCTAATCTGCCTCCGTTTATTGCTTCCGAACAGACCCCAAGTAGTTGGTTAGTTTTGGTAAATTTGCAAGTGGTTTCCGTGTGCTCTCGGCTGGGTGCCAAGCGGAATCCGTTAAACATGTCTCTTTTCGTAGACATGTGTTTGTTTCTTAACAATCTTCAAGGTTACACAGGGGAGGGGTGGAACACAGGGTTTGCTAGCACAGATAGTTTTGGGTGTTTCTAGTGTGGGGATCATCAGTTATAGGCTACAAGCAGCAATATGATTGATAGGTAGGACAGGTATTGAACCCAAATCATCCCTACTCAGATGCGCTAACCTCAACCCTAGTAAACATGCATTATAAAAACCTTCTATATAAAAACCAGGAGGGAGGAGAGTAGAGCAGGGTCAAGTGGTGGTGGTACCAGGAAGGAGGAGAGTAGAGCAGGGTCAAGTGGTGGTGGTACCAGGAAGGAGGAGAGTAGAGCAGGGTCAAGTGGTGGTGGTACCAGGAGGGAGGAGAGTAGAGCAGGGTCAAGTGGTGGTGGTACCAGGAAGGAGGAGAGTAGAGCAGGGTCAAGTGGTGGTGGTACCAGGAGGGAGGAGAATAGAGCAGGGTCAAGTGGTGGTGGTACCAGGAAGGAGGAGAGTAGAGCAGGGTCAAGTGGTGGTGGTACCAGGAAGGAGGAGAGTAGAGCAGGGTCAAGTGGTGGTGGTACCAGGAGGGAGGAGAGTAGAGCAGGGTCAAGTGGTGGTGGTACCAGGAGGGAGGAGAGTAGAGCAGGGTCAAGTGGTGGTGGTACCAGGAAGGAGGAGAGTAGAGCAGGGTCAAGTGGTGGTGGTACCAGGAGGGAGGAGAGTAGAGCAGGGTCAAGTGGTGGTGGTACCAGGAGGGAGGAGAGTAGAGCAGGGTCAAGTGGTGGTGGTACCAGGAGGGAGGAGAGTAGAGCAGGGTCAAGTGGTGGTGGTACCAGGAGGGAGGAGAGTAGAGCAGGGTCAAGTGGTGGTGGTACCAGGAGGGAGGAGAGTAGAGCAGGGTCAAGTGGTGGTGGTACCAGGAGGGAGGAGAGTAGTGCAGGGTCAAGTGGTGGTGGTACCAGGAGGGAGGAGAATAGAGCAGGGTCAAGTGGTGGTGGTACCAGGAGGGAGGAGAGTAGAGCAGGGTCAAGTGGTGGTGGTACCAGGAGGGAGGAGAGTAGAGCAGGGTCAAGTGGTGGTGGTACCAGGAGGGAGGAGAGTAGAGCAGGGTCAAGTGGTGGTGGTACCAGGAAGGAGGAGAGTAGTCAATTGTCAAGTGGTGGTGCGCAGGCCGTGGAGAAAGCGGTGGTGGGGAGGGTTGCAGCTGGGCTACATGAGCTGAGGCAGGTTTCTGTAGTAACAGAGACTCCGGTGGGCGAAGGCTTGGTGGGCTCATCCCAGGAAATATTGCCTGTCATTGGGGAAGAGGCTCTGATCAGGGGGGAAGTGCAGGGGGGCAGAGACTGGGGAGGAGGAGGACAGTACCTTGCCAATGGAGGAGGAGGAAGAGGAAGAGGGGGGAGGTGAGTCTGCGGGAGCGGAGGACAAGGCGGTCTCGTTTTCAGACGGCTCATTGGATCCAGAGCTGACAGACAGTCAGGCTGAGGGCTCAGTATATACGGTGAGAGAACTTTCTAGGTTCCTGATGGAGACTAAAGTGGAAAAAGAAGGTTCTGCTGGAGTCTTATTTGATTGATCCTGGAAGGTTTGGAAGGTCAGTACAACACGTGATGAAGAATGAGGGGTTTAGTGTCCTCTCACCCAGGAAGCGGTATAGGCTGAGAAAATGGGTCATGGGTTCTTAAGGGCATGTCTTCAGAATCTGCTTAAATGGATGGTTTTTTCTGGCATTGCGGCTTTATGGGCTTCTCTACTGGTTTCTGATTGTGGTGATTTCCCTCCAACCTCTTATGGAGATTTCACGGTTAGACTTCCTTAACATGAACGGCAGCAGAGACTGGGGGAATAAGTCAAACAAAAACATTTAAACGTGATTTTTCACACAGTGATGTGATTAATGAAGTGTATTGGGGGTCTGGTGGAAGGGGGCGCAGGTGCTGAGCCATGGCACAAATCTTAGTGCAGGGGTAGCAAAAGAGGTGTGTAAGGGTAGGTTGTTAGTGGTTAGAGCCAAAATCAATGACCTTGTCTTTGCTTTCCAAAATGTGTCTGCACCTAGTACAGGGCTCAGTTCTCTGTTTCACCAGGGCCCACAGCAGAAGGGGGAGTAGCTACTGTTGTGGGGGAGATGAGGGAGCCTGATGGGTGGGTAACTTCTGTTGTGGGGGAGATGAGGGAGCCTGATGGGCGGGTAACTTCTGTTGTGGGGGAGATGAGGGAGCCTGATGGGTGGGTAACTTCTGTTGTGGGGAGATGAGGGAGCCTGATGGGTGGGTAACTTCTGTTGTGGGGAGATGAGGGAGCCTGATGGGTGGGTAACTTCTGTTGTGGGGAGATGAGGGAGCCTGATGGGTGGGTAACTTCTGTTGTGGGGAGATGAGGGAGCCTGATGGGTGGGTAACTTCTGTTGTGGGGAGATGAGGCAGCCTGATGGGTGGGTAACTTCTGTTGTGGGGGAGATGAGGGAGCCTGATGGGTGGGTAACTTCTGTTGTGAGGAGATGAGGGAGCCTGATGGGTGGGTAACTTCTGTTGTGGGGAGATGAGGCAGCCTGATGGGTGGGTAACTTCTGTTGTGGGGAGATGAGGGAGCCTGATGGGTGGGTAACTTCTGTTGTGGGGAGATGAGGGAGCCTGATGGGTGGGTAACTTCTGTTGTGGGGGAGAGGAGGGAGCCTGATGGGTGGGTAACTTCTGTTGTGGGGAGATGAGGCTGCGGCTGTGGAGTTGTACTCTGATTTATAGAGGGCAGAACTCTGTGGTCCTCTGTAGAGCATGGCCCTTGTAATGCCAGGGTAGTGGGTTCGAACCCCGGGACCACCCATATGTAAAAATGTATGCACATGACTGTAAGTTGCTTTGGATAAAAGCGTCTGCTAAATGGCATATTATTATTATTATTATCCTGGGTTTTCTCAGGTTCTGCTCACAGACCTTTCCAAACTCTCTCTGTCACAGATAAATCAAATAGACATTTCCCTGGCCTTTCACAAACTCTCAGCTGCTGTCTCTCAGACGGTCTGCCTGTGGATTTTTATAAAAAGTTCTGGGGAATTATTGGACAGGACGTGTGTTGCGTGAGTGCGTCGGGGTGGGGGAGCTGTCGCTAAGCTGTAGACGGGAGGCTTTGACTCTCCTGCCCAAAATAGGGATTTGAGCGACTAAAGAACTGGAGGCCTGTGGCATTTCTCTGTTTGGAATATAAGGTCTTTGCCAATGTCCTCGTTAACAGACTGAAGTCCCACCTGGACTCTATTGTACACAAGGACCAAACGTACTGTGTACCAGGACGCTAAAACACAGACAATCTGTTCATAATCAGGAGAAAGCCTTTGATAGGGTGGACCATGAATATCTGTTCAATGTGTTGTTTTGGTTGTGGGGAGAATTTTGTGGCCTGTGTTCAAATGTTAAATAAATAAATATAAATAATATGCCATTTAGCAGACGCTTTTATCCAAAGCGACTTACAGTCATGCGTGCATTAATTTTTGTGTATGGGTGGTCCCGGGGATCGAACCCACTACCCTGGCGTTACAAGCGCCGTGCTCTACCAGCTGAGCTACAGAGGACCACGTAATGTTGCGGTCGTATGCTGGGGCTTCATGTATGGTCAAGGTGGGGGGAGGGCTCAGTAGGCCAGTCTGGGTAGGGAGGGGCATTCACCAGGGATGCCCTCTGTCAGGGCAGCTATACACTCTTGTTATTGAGCCCTTTCTGGGCCTGCTACGCAGGAGGCTACAGGGAGTGTGGGAGCCAGGCATAGGGTTGGGGACAGGCATAGCAGTGTCAGCATACGCTGATGACGTCTGTGTTGGTTAGGGATGAGCAGAACCTACAGGCCCTGGAGAATAGTTTGAGGGTGTACGAGGGGGCGTCTTCTGCTTAGGGAAACTGGGGCAAGAGTGAGGCTCTGTTATGTGGGGCATGGAGGGACAGGGCACCTCCGCAGCTTCCAGGGGGGTTGCAGTGGGGCTGTGAGTGGCTCAAGATGCTTGGGGTGTATCTGGGCTCGGAGGGTTGGGATAGGAAGAACTGGGAAGGAGTGTCACAAGCGGTGGTGTCGAGGCTGACGAAGTGGAGGTGGCTCATCTCCCAAGTGGCATACAGAGGGAGGGTGCTGATCATCAACAACTTGGTGGCATCCTCTCTATGGCTTAAATTGGCCATTCTCAACGCCCCCGGTGGTCTGCTTGTGGACCTGCAGCGCAAGTTAGTGAATTTTTTCTGGTCAGGGTGGCAGCGTTCTGACTCAGCAGTACAGAGGCTACTGTACCGTACGGAGGTGGGCTGGAGGGAACCAGCATGTGCTCTGTTGAGGAGGGCTGGTGGTTTGGGGCTGGATCAGCAGCTCTTCATCATGCGGCAGGAGAGACTCAATACAGCAGGGGTCTCTGATTTCTATGCTGCAGTACTGAGGGCTGGAGCAGCCTGAGGAGGGGCCACCACCGTTTCCACCACTGCAAGTGACAGCAGAGACTGGGGACTGGCAGGAGAGTCTGGAGGACTTACTGACTTTTAACACTCTGAGCTTAGTGGGAGTGAAGGGGCATCAGTGGCAGGGGGTTGTGGGGGCTGAGAGCATGGCAGGGTATAGGTGGAGGGGCTCTATAAGCTCCCAGTGCTGGAAAGGTCAGGGGTCGTCCAGTGGAGGGTATTACATGGAGCCCTGGACACCAATAGCTGGTTGGCTCGGGTTGACCTGGGAGTTGGGGAGGGGTGTCCGTTTTCTGCAATGACAGACTGTTCATCATGTTTTTTCTGTGTTGCCAGGGTAATGCCATTACTGTTGACGCCTTAGGGTTGAGTTTGAGTTGTACAAAATGATCAACAGTGTGGAGATGTTTCAGGAGGTATGGGGGCTCAGTGGGGCTGTCTGTACGGCTGGAGAGGAGGGGTTGGATGGACGGTTGGAATGTGGTGCTGGATGGTGTATTGTACTGTGGTGTTGGGTACTGGATAATGTGATTGTGTAGAGGTTGTGGTGTCACGCAATGTGCTTTTAGGAGTGGGGGTGGGGGTGTTAGTGTAATGAGGATGGCTCATTAAAGTAAGACAAGTCAGTCTCTCTCTCTCATCTCTCTCTTAACAGCGCTCTGCACAGGCAGCAGTGGAGGACAGTGATAAGATCTTTACTGAGCTGATCCGCTCCATTGAGAGAAGGCGCTCTGAGGTGAAGGAGCTGATCAGAGCCCAAGAGAAGGCTCAAGTGAGTCAAGCTGAAGGACTCCTGGAGCAACTGGAGCAGGAGATAGCTGAGCTGAGGAAGAGAAGCACTGAGCTGGAGCAGCTCTCACACACAGAGGATCACATCCATTTCCTCCAGGTAACTCAACTGCCTTGATACATGTGATATGAAATTAAAACTCAATGTGAAACTCTCAATCATTTGGTTCTGTTCTCTCTCTCTCTCTCTCTCTCTCTCTCTCTCTCTCTCTCCCTCTCTCTCTCTCCAGAGTTATCAGTCTCTCTCCGGTACCAGTGTATCTTCAGACTTACCCAGTATCGTTGTCCGTCCTCTTCAGTACTTTGGAGATGTGAGTAAGACTGTGTCTGAACTGAGAGAGAAACTAGAAGACGTCCTTAAAGGAGAATGGACCAAGATCTCCACTACAGGTGTGTTGAAAATAATAAGAACATCAACTTTAGACCATTGAAAGTTCCCTACTAGTCATATACATGTGGAATATGGTATGATGATAACATTCCCTCTCTCTGTGAATGTGTTTGTGTGTCTGTAGTGAATATAGTGGATGTTGTACTGCCTCCAGAGCCCAAGACCAGAGAACAGTTCTTACAATGTGAGTCTCTTTATTCTGAAGTAACTAACAGTCTCTTTTTACTGACACTCCTAACAATCCCTCTAGAAATATATAGCAATAGTAGATCTAACCAAAGACTGGGTATCTATCTGACTCCTCATATTTCTCTGATTTGATCTCTGCTGTGCTCTAATCAAAGACAGGGTAGATACAGTATCTGACTTCACTTATTGTTCTAACTCCCCTCATTGGTCTCTGCTCTGCTCTTCTCCCAGATTCCTGTCAGCTCACACTGGACCCAAACACAGCACACACACGCCTCTCTCTGTCTGAAGGGAACAGAAAGGTGACACGTACAGGCCAAGTCCAACCATATCCTGATCATCCAGACAGATTCACCAACAACAGTATGGTTCTGTGTAGAGAGGGTCTGTCTGGACGCTGTTACTGGGAGGTGGAGTGGAGTGGGGAGCGTGTTGATACAGCAGTCTCATATAAAGACATCAGCAGAACAGGGACAGATGGTAGATTTGGATACAATAACAAGTCCTGGAGTTTACTGTGTTGTAGTGATGGTTATTGGTTCTCACACAATAATGTTAAGACTAAAGTATCAGGCCCTCAGTCCTCCAGAGTAGGAGTGGACCTGGATCACAAGGCAGGTACTCTGTCCTTCTACAGTGTCTCTGACACAATGACCCTCCTCCACAGAGTCCAGACCACATTCACTCAGCCCCTCTATCCTGGGTTTAATCTCTATTATGGTACTGCTGAGCTGGTTAAACTGTAGTAGGGTCCACATAGATACTAGTCATGCTGGTGTAGTCTATAGCTAAGCTGGTTAAACTGTAGTAGGGTCCACATAGATACTAGTCATGCTGGTGTAGTCTATAGCTGAGCTGGTTAAACTGTAGTAGGGTCCACATAGATACTAGTCATGCTGGTGTAGTCTATAGCTGAGCTGGTTAAACTGTAGTAGGGTCCACATAGATACTAGTCATGCTGGTGTAGTCTATAGCTGAGCTGGTTAAACTGTAGTAGGGTCCACATAGATACTAGTCATGTTGGTGTAGTCTATAGCTGAGCTGGTTAAACTGTAGTAGGGTCCACATAGATACTAGTCATGCTGGTGTAGTCTATAGCTGAGCTGGTTAAACTGTAGTAGGGTCCACATAGATACTAGTCATGCTGGTGTAGTCTATAGCTGAGCTGGTTAAACTGTAGTAGGGTCCACATAGATACTAGTCATGCTGGTGTAGTCTATAGCTGAGCTGGTTAAACTGTAGTAGGGTCCACATAGATACTAGTCATGCTGGTGTAGTCTATAGCTGAGCTGGTTAAACTGTAGTAGGGTCCACATAGATACTAGTCATGCTGGTGTAGTCTATAGCTGAGCTGGTTAAACTGTAGTAGGGTCCACATAGATACTAGTCATGCTGGTGTAGTCTATAGCTGAGCTGGTTAAACTGTAGTAGGGTCCACATAGATACTAGTCATGCTGGTGTAGTCTATAGCTGAGCTGGTTAAACTGTAGTAGGGTCCACATAGATACTAGTCATGCTGGTGTAGTCTATAGCTGAGCTGGTTAAACTGTAGTAGGGTCCACATAGATACTAGTCATGCTGGTGTAGTCTATAGCTGAGCTGGTTAAACTGTAGTAGGGTCCACATAGATACTAGTCATGCTGGTGTAGTCTATAGCTGAGCTGGTTAAACTGTAGTAGGGTCCACATAGATACTAGTCATGCTGGTGTAGTCTATAGCTGAGCTGGTTAAACTGTAGTAGGGTCCACATAGA